>NC_009321.2:998637-1097005 GCF_000002845.2 Leishmania braziliensis MHOM/BR/75/M2904
GGAGCCCGGACACATCCGTATTGCTTGCGCTGCTTTTACTGTATGTGCGCGTGTGTTCGCCCTTGTCCACCTATCGAGGCATCCCCCCATGCTCTTTTTCCCTCCACGACTCCTCTCTCTCCCTCATCCTCCTCTCTCTTCTCGTTCCGTGCGTGTCTCTCTCTCTCTCTCTCTGTGTGTATGCGCATGTGGTTCATTCTCGCGCTTGTTCGTTGTTGATGTGCACCCGCCATTAGCATTAGCGCAACGCTGCGCGCTTTTTTCCTCTTGTCGTGGTTGCTTTTCTGGGAGCACCAGTTTGGTGTGTTCTGCGCTCAACCGCACTGTACGTACGTGGGTATGTTTTTTTCTTTTATTTTGCTTCTCTTCGGCTCTCCATTCAAATGTTTGGCTGAATTTGTTTATGCTAGAACTTCTCATTCTTCTCCCCTGTGCACGCTTCACAGCGAATGTGACTTAGAAGACCTCGCCTCCTCCTCCATACCGTCGCTCACCCCCCCTCTTTTTCTTTTCGCTCTGGCTGATGGTTCTACATTTGCGCTTTCTCAGCGTTCTCTTTTTCCATCCACGGCTCCATAAGGCTCCCTTCACTACCCGCTCTCCACCACTCCTTCTGTACCTCCTGCTTCTGGTCCTCAATATCGTAGAAACATCCTCCTCCCCCCCCCCTACACCGTCTCTCTCCATTCACACCCACCCACCCATCCACACAGACACATTCGCGCCAGTGACTCACAGCCGTTTCTTCTCCTCCCCCTCCTCTCTCCCTTTCGCTTCACTCTGTGGTCTGTTTTTCTGCTAAGCACCGCTGTCCCCACCTCCCGCCACCGCCGTCTTCTTTAGCACCCCATCGTCCGCTACCCTCTCGTCTTTAACTTTATTGACGTCTCCTGACGACAGTAATGGAGCGTTTTAATCGCTTTCTGGTTCCAGACAGTGACTCGGACAGCGCTGAGGAGGCGACGCTGCGCGCGAACCAGTCCGGCAATGCGGCCGACGGCTCCTTGCTGGGCTCCGCAGCACACGAGGGTACAAACAAGGATAGCCTTCACTCTTCGCAGCGTAGCGCTGAAAATCCTGCTCCAGCTGCAGAGCATCCAGCAGATCCGCCGTCGTCGCATCACTCAGCCGATGGCAATGCCGTGGAGAGGTCAGCACCTGGCTCTCAGGAACGGGGGAGCGGTGCTGATGGGCAGTCTGTCGTTTCCGTGTCTGAGAACGCCGTGAATATCAACTCTGCCGGTACTGGCGCGACGCCTGCGCCTGTGGAAGCGGCCCCTTCTGACCTGCCCGACCATCGCGGGGATGTGATGCCGCCTCCTGCAGCCTCTGCAAGTGTCTCACCGTCGACGGCTCTCTCGGAAAAGCGCATCCCGACTGCCTCCCCCGGCGCTCGCGTTGCGGCTATGAAGGAGAAGGAAGCTCAACAGAACGTGGAGACACCCAGTCTTCCACGAGCCCCTACTAGTTCCCATGCATCTGCCGAGCCTGCTCCTCACCATGATGCGAGTTCAGATGCGAGGAATCGCCCAGGTGCCTCAGGCACCTCTTCGCAGATGGCGGCGGCGACGACTGCGGTCAATGCTGTGGCTGGTGCTACTGCGGCTTCTGGCGCAGCTCCCGCAGCACAGGTAGCACCGCTTTCCTCCACTGCAGCCACTCCGGAAAGGGCAGCTGCTAATGCCGGGCCGCGCGATTCGGTCGAGTCGCCCCCCGCCACCAACGCCCACCCACCCGAGGAAGAGGCGGTGGCCTCAGCGAAAAAGAAAAAGTCCATCTTCTCTAGGTTCTTCTCCTTCTGCAAGAAAAAGCTTTGCACCTGCTGTGGACTCTGCTCCTGCTGCACGCAGGAGGAGGCGGTGTCGACGGCGTCGAGGAACAGCGAAGCGCAATCAGAGCGGGCGTCGGCGAGAGAAGCGGTGTCCAACACCGAGGCGCAGGTTACACCCGAGGATATCGCCGCAGCAGAGCCAAACGCGAGTCCCTCGGAGCAAGCGCTGAGCATTCCCGTCGCGACCCGCACCGCCTCCAAGCACTCGTCAGCACGGTCGAGCAAGGCAAACGCTGCAGAGTTGCAGGAGGAGCAAGCCGCGGGAGAGGAGGCTGAGTTGGCTCAACCTAAGGAGGAGACCCCTGCAGCCACGCCTGCTAGGCACTCAGCTTCCGACACTGCGCCTCCACCCAACGAAACGTCCAACGGGCCGCCTGGCGCCGCTGATGCCAATGCTGACGCTGCGAAGGACGGGGGTGCCTCGGCACACTCGGCGTTGTCAGGATCTCGTGTCTCGCAGGGCCCAGATGCGGCTCACGAAGGGTCAGGCGAGTCGGCGGTGGCGCCCAAAGGATCGGGAAAAGCTCAGAAGCCAACAACCAAGGGGCACTCTGGGAAGAGCGCCAAATCGGCGGACCTGGACGAGGCATCTGGCAGCGACGAGGACACGCAGCGGTCTGCTCACAGTGTAGAGGCTGAGATGGCGAAAACGTCCGCGACCCACCGTGCTTCTCACGGCAGAAGGAAGAAGAAGGTGTCGGCACCGACGACTTCTGCCCCGGCTGGCAAGGGTAAGCGGTCATCAAGGCACTCGCACGCTGCTGCTGCCGCAGGGCAGTCTTCCGGGTTGCATAGCCCCATACACGACGACGATGAGAGCTATAGCGGCTCCGGCTCCTACTCGTACGGGTACTCAGATAGCCGAACTTCGAATTACGCTGCCGCATCAAGCCCGACATCCTCGAGCATTGCTGCAGCGCAGGAACCGGTTGGCTCGGATGACTCGCTGCGACGATCTGCAGTGCGCGGTGCCTATGACACGTCCTGTGCCTCTAAGTGGGATCCGAAGGCGATTAGCGTTCTCCTGCAGGACGAGGAGCCCCTCCCATCCATGCCAGCGTATCGGCGGCGCATTCTTCTGGACTTGCGTGCGCGGGAGCGGCGTGACGCTGAGGAAGCGGCGAGGGAGTGGCGCGAACTCACTTTCCGACCTCAAATACACAACAATCCGTTTAGCAACTACAACGATGCGTCGCCGGCCGTGATGACGGACCGCAGTCACTCGCCCTTCAGTGGGGCACGCGGGTTTTCTGTGTATTCCCCAGCATCCGGATTCTCGGAGCTCTCCCCGGGCCGCTACCAGATTCACCGCATGTCTCCGCGCCTGCTGGAGCCGCGTTGCGCGCCGCAGCAGCCCGCGCCGCCACCATTTAAACCTGTCATCTCCCACTACGCCAAGAATAAAGTGAAACCGGGGCTCAGTGTCTTCAAGCGTCTGTACAAGCCCCGCAGCTCCTCACAGCCAGTGCCGAGCGGCGACTACACCCACAGGCCGGCGATATCGAATATGGCGCGTCAGCTGTACTCGCCTGGCCGCGGCGACCGCCTTCAGCACCACTCCTCCGAGGACGACATCGCAACACCGCGGCGCAGGTCAGTATTCGACCGCCTCTACCGCATGCGCCGGTCCTCTGGCCCCAGCCCTACCACATCTCCTTCCCGCGATGCCACCGGGAGGCTGTCCTTTCAGCCCCAGATCACTGACATGGCACGTCACCAGTTCGCGTTGCTGCCGAAGGAGTCGTTTGGTGACCGCCTGTACCGCAACGATCGGTCACCGCGGCGCGATATTCATGCCCCATTTCACGCGCAGGAGAACTTCAGCGGCGACTGTGGCTCCGAGCATGTGATGACGAATGACTCAAACAGCGATCACTCGTCCTCGTTGTCGCAGTCTTCCTTTGATGAGGTGAGGGACACGCCGACTGCTTCGACAGATATCGATCGCCGCTCCTCCGAGAGCCAAGTTGTCGTAGAGACGGTGTAGTCCTCAACCATAGAGGGAGGTATCGTAGAGTGTAGTAGTTGGGAAGGCACCGATGATCGGCGTCGACGCTGCTCAACACGAACATCTCTCTCCAGGCATTTGTTTAACACTGCCTGCGAGGGGTTTCTCACCACTGTCGAGTTGAGCACCTCTCTGACTTTTTCCTTCTTTCATACCTTTTCCGGTATCGTGCGCGCTTGTGTCTCTCTTGTTTTTCTCAAAGGTCATTGTGAAAGACACGGACACTCTTGGTCCCTCTTCGATTGTTTTTCATATGTGTAGCACGTTTGTAACGGTGTGGTTGCGCTCCGCCTTGCCGTCCCCTCATTCTCCCCCCTGCCCCACCCAGTCAAAGGGAAACGTATCGGGGTTTTGGGTTTTGGATAAGACAAACGTGGCGGAGCTGGTGACGGCATCATGTCGCTCGCTGTGTGCGCACCCACCAGTGCAAACAGTGACACACGCATACACACAAAAAAGCGATGGCTTTTCCTCTTGTCTCGGTGTGGCGATTCCATTGTTGTATTTAGGCCGCCACTGTATTTATTTCTCCTCTTTCCCACGTGTGTGTGCGTGTGTATCACCTTGTACAACGAGTGCGTCTTTTCCGTTTACCCTTTCCCCTTTCCTCTCGAAGATGCCCTGTTTGTGCCTCTGTGTGTTGCTGTGTTCTTCATGTGTAGTGGTTGCCCATATTCTCTTCCGCAGTGCGAATGGGGGACCTTTTGCCTGATCACCGTTTTCTCTTCTACAGTGTACCTACTCTCTACATTTCACTTACTATGGCTGTGTTGTTCTCCCCAGCTCATCCCACACTGGCCTCCTTCTACCTTTTCGCAGAGAGCCTAACGCATAGTGTGCCACTCCTCATTACGGCATAAACGCACCCGCTTGCGGTATGCAAGAATGCGAAGTAGCTGGCAATATGGAAGGAAATTTCCACTCCTCTAAACATGATCTAAGAGCTAATGGGGCTCCTACGTGGCTCTCGTTCACTCCCCGTTTTCCCTCCACTGCGCGTGCTCAGTATCTAGCACCTGAGAGGCAGTTACTCTCTCTCTCTCTCGGTCTCTCGCTCGCTCGCCCTCTCTCTCTCTCTCTCCAGCAGGTTGAACGAATGCAATGTGCCCCTTCGTGGCGGTCGCTCTTGGATTTCATTCATTTCTCTCCGAGTCTTTTTAGGCCCTATTTTCGCATTGTCGCGTGGCGGCTTTGGCTGAACTCTTTTCCTCCTCTACCCTATCCCCTCTTCCTTGCTGCCTTGTGCCTTTGTTGGTTGGCTTGTTTCGCTCATAAACAACAGATGCGCGCGGGTGCGGTACCTTCGGGTTTCATTGCGTACATTTTCCTCCCCATTTGCAGCAGCGTGCAGCCTTCTCCCCTCCCTCTCCCCCTCTCAACAACAGTTGGCGTACGCGCATCCAGTCGTGGTGGCTGCGCCTGGTATCTCCCAAGCATCTTTCTCTTCGTGTGTGTGTGTGTGGAGAGGGAGAGAGAGAGGACAGACCTCGAAGTCAGGTGAACATACCCCAGCTCACACAAGTAGGTGCGGTTGGCTTCTCTACCTTTGGTGTCTTGTTGCTTAGTTCACTCCATCTGTCCAGATCTCGAGTGCTGTCCAGATCGGCGCATTATCTTGAGTTTCGAACACACACGGTCACGCATTCGTGCCGCACAAAGCCAAGCAACTCGTTTCCATTGGCGAGTGGAGGTGACAATGTCGTGGCATAAGTGCTCCATGTGTCAGTCGAGGTTGCAGGATAATGAGCTGAACTTCTGCGTCTCCTGCCGCGCTGCCGTGTGTGGGACATGCACTCAAATCTGCTACCCGAACCGGATGAGTGTGGCCCTCTGCATGCGGTGCGCGCTACCTGACTACGTCTTCTCCTGTGGACGGTGCCACCAGCACATCTCGTATGAAGGCCTGGAGTTCTTCTGCGACATGTGTGCCAACCCCATTTGCTTCAGCTGCGTCGCTAGCGGCACTAGCTTCGAGTGTGGCAAGTTGAAATGTAGTCTGTGCTGCGAGTACCCGATGTCACAGGCAGCGCGTAATCTGGTGGTCCGCTATGTGGTAGACGGCGCCATGCTGCGCCAGCTCCCGATGCCGCTCGTGTCACGTGCGGCCCCGGTGGCACCGTCGCCTCCACAAGCGCGCGTGACAGCTGCAGCGTTGGTGGCGACGATGAGCACCAAATACCGAAATCTGCTTGGGCGAGAGAAGCTCGGCGAGGGTGCTCAGGGCGTAGTGTACAAGTGCCGCACGGAGGAGAACGAGGTGGTGGTGGTGAAGGAGATGGTGTTTAATAAAACGGATGTCACCGCCTTTGAGGCCCAGGCGCGACAAGTTGAACGCATGCGCCAGCTAAACCACCCTCATCTCATCCGCTACCTCGACGTCTCGGTCAAGCAGGACCCACTACGCATCTGCGTGGTCATGCCCTTCTACAACGAGGGCGATTTGAAAAAGTTCATTGAAATGCAGCGCAAACCGGTGACGGAGGTGAAGCTGTGCTCCATCGTTCTGCAGATTGCCGGCGCCCTCAGCTATCTGCATCGGCAAGAGCCACCGCTCGTTCATCGTGACATCAAGCCCGAGAACATCCTGTTGCTCAACCACAAGGAGCAGGTACTGCTGATGGACCTGGATCTCTGTCGAGCAGTAGACGTAACGGCGAGCGTCATTAAGCGGCGCGAGATGTCACCGACGTATGAGTACCGCGCACCAGAGTTGGCGACGAGCTGCGGCGATACCAAAGCAGATGTGTTTAGCCTCGGTGTGGTGATGTTCGTGCTTGCCACACTGCCGGACTTTCCATGCGTGCGCACGGACTCCGGCGAGGCGCTAGTGCTCTCCTCGTCTGAGTGGTCGCCATCGTCGTTGGAGCGTGCTATTCAGCGCGAAATTAAGGGCGTACAGGGCTACACTTACTCAAGGGAGTTTATCCGCTTAGTCGTGGCAATGCTTCTTCACAAGCCCGCCGCACGTCCCACGTCGGAGAGTGTCATCCACCGCCTGCAGAAGATCATGGAGCAGCGCCTGATGGAGGGGAAGGTGTGATGGCGGCGAGGGTGGAGAAGGCAGCATGAGAGATGGTGGGAAGCAGACGGTGCACGATGGTGCCCGCACTTGTGTGGCTTTGATTTGCATGTGTGTGCTTCTCTGTTGACGTGTGTATGTGTGTGAGAGGAGCAGCGGAAGTGAGAGGGATACGGAGGAGGAGGGACGGGGGGTAGTGAGCTCACCCGCATCCCGGATGGCGGCGGTACTCTTTTTCTCTCCCTCATATTGTGCTGTTTTGTGTGGTGCCTTGCTTTTTTTTTCCCTCTCTTGTTTTACTGTGCTTTATCGCTATCGTGTTTGCGTCTGCGTAGTGGCGACGGTGGCCGAGGAAGCGGTGCCGTCTGTAGCAGCCGCCTTGTGCTGCACATCCTTTTTGTGTGCCCACCACGACGCCGCCGTGGTGGACTGATGGCGCATACACTTTTACAGGATTGCAGCGTGGCGGTGGTGGGGCTCTCTGGATTTTTTCTTTTATGTGCTGCCTTTTGAGCCTCCTTGCATGTATGCGTGTGTGTGTGTGTGTGCCAGCCCGCTGCTCCTGCTCTCCTTTCCTTGTTTTGGTTCTTTTCGTCTCTCGCAGAAAAGAGTGGCTGAGAAGGCTGGGGCGTGGTGGTCGCTGTGCCTGCTTCTCTGAGACATGTGCACGTGCTCATCTTTTCTTCCCCCTTGCCCCCCGCTCGCTCTCACTCCTTTCGCCATGCACTCCTCCCCCGCAAAATGCAGGGCCATGGATACGACGATGTGCACCTATACGTGGATGCAGTTGCCCTCGTACATTCGCTTCTTTCTCTTTGCTTGTCTTTGTGTCCCTGGTGGTGGGATTGTGGGCTCTCTCTTTTCTTCTCACCTGCTTCGGTCTCCCCAATTGTGTGTGTTTGTGTGTGTCAGGAGGAGCTACTTTTATTTCCTCCGTCCTTCGCTGCTGTTGCCCCTCCCCCTCTTCCTCCTCTCCCTTTGCCCTTTAAAAGCACCACCACCACCTCCTCTTTCTGCCTGTGCTGTACTCTTGTCTGTTGTGTGCTTATTCGCTTTTTTTTTTGTTTGTGTGTGGTCGTCTCGTTCTCTTCGGCCCCCCCACACCCCCACATCCACACCCACATCCCCACCCATACCCACAGCTGTGCAGGCAGCCGTCTTTGTTCTACCGGCGACCCCAGTGCTTTGCGGCACGCCGCTCCAATGAGGGCACCCAAACGAAATCAAGGCAGGCCATGGGGGTCTAGCCCACATCGATGGAGGGCATTACGTGGATGAATGGAGCACACGCTCATGCTTCACCGGATGCAGGAGTCTTCTCTTTCCTCTTTCCTCTCTCCCCCCTGGAGAACCAAGCTGATACGTGAAATGTGGGCAGTCAACTCATTTCCTCGTTTAAGGAAGTGTGGAGACCACCATCACGTGACGTAGTGGATGACAGCTCAGCTGTGGCGCGTCACAGCCCCCTTTCTGGCGGCCCCCCGTTCCCTTTGACTCCGTTAAGTTGGTCTCCCCACTGTCTTTTGTGGCGTTACGGAGAGATGGCAAGGGAAAGGACAAGGTCCTCTTTACGAAACTGACCATCCTCGATACCTCGTGCCACCACATGACCCCTCACTTCCTTCACCTCGTTCGTCCATCCTCTCTCTTTCTCAATCTACATGCCCTTCTTCAATTTTTACTTCCCCCCCCCCCCCCACACACACACATGCGTTGAGTCATGCGGCATACACGCCGGCACCACAAGAAGGAACGATCACACCTTTTCCTCTCTTATTCTGCTCCCTGTTTGTCTTTCTTTCAATTTGACTCTTGCCCCCTTCTCTCCTCTCTGCTGCGCTGCTTCCCCTGATCTGACCACTACCCCCTCTCTCATACTCCCTTCCATCTCTTCATCGACCCACTCCAAATCTCTTTCTTTTCTTCGCTTGTTATAATGTCCGTCGACTTCACCGCTAAAGCCGTCGAGCTCTTCAAGAAGGCTGCGGCGCTGGATGAAAACAAGGAGTACGAGCAGGCGTACCGGTGGTACATGGAGACAATTGACGTATTTCTGACAGCCATCAAATATGAGAACAAGAACCCCACAAAACGTGAGTATATGCGGAGTAAGGTGTCCGACATCATTGCCCGCGCCGAGAAGATCAAGGAGTTCCTCGACCGCTCCAAAGACGGAGACGCCAACGCTCAGGGCGGCTCCGGCTCCACCGCACAGAAGACCGCATCGGCCAGTAAGAAGGCCAAGGAGGATGACGAGGACAAGCAGCGCATGCGCAACAACCTCGGTGGTGCCATTCTCAAGGTGAAACCCAACGTGCACTGGAGCCAGATTGCCGGCCTCGAGGCGGCCAAGCAGGCCCTGAAGGAGTCCGTCATTCTGCCAATGAAGTTTCCCCAGCTCTTCACCGGCAAGCGCAAGCCGTGGCGCGGCATCTTGCTCTACGGCCCCCCGGGTACGGGTAAGTCTTACCTTGCTAAAGCGGTGGCTACGGAGGCAGACGGCACCTTTCTCAGTGTCAGTAGCTCCGACTTGCTCTCTCGCTGGCTCGGTGACTCGGAGAAACTCGTGCGCAATCTTTTCGAGCTGGCTCGCGAGGCGTACAAGGCAGAGGGGAAGCCTTCTATCATCTTCGTGGATGAGATCGACTCTCTCGTCTCGGCGCGCTCCGACAGCGAGAACGATGCGTCACGGCGTGTCAAGACGGAGTTCCTTGTGCAGATGCAGAGCGTAGGCTACGATGACGAAGGTGTGCTCGTTCTGGCTGCCACCAATATTCCGTGGTCACTTGATAGCGCTATCCGGCGTCGTTTCGAGCGCCGTATTTACATTCCGCTGCCGGAATTCCAGGCACGTGTACAGATGTTCAAAATCCACATAGGCGATACCCCCAACACACTCGACGACGAGGACTGGCTGGACCTTGGGAGGCGGACAGATATGTACTCGGGTAGCGATATCGAGAACCTCGTGAGGAACGCTCTGATGGAGTGCATCCGAACGCTGCAGGTAGCGACACACTTCAAGCGCGTCGTCGGCCCTGACCCACATGACCCCACGCACACGGTGAATAACCGTTTGGTGCCGTGCTCTCCTGGCGATCCGGACGCGTTCCCGATGTCGGCGGTGGAGATTACGGAGCCCGAGTTGCTCATGCCGATGCCGGTGACCAAGGAGGACTTCATCAAGGCACTGCGCACTAGCAAACCCTCCGTGAACGACGAGGATATTGAGCGCCACATCAAGTTCACCGCCGACTTTGGCCAGGAGGGCTAAGTCGCATCCGAAGCGGAGGCCACGAGTGTGCCTGTATGTGCGTGTGGGGATGACGTACAGCAGGGGAGTGAAGGTGCGCGGAAGGAGGCAAGCGACCAAGGGAGAGCCCACGAAAGCGAGGTAGGGCGACGTGGGTGGGGTGAGGGAGGAAGGCGTGTTGTTGTTCCCCTCGCCACTCGCTCTTCTAATGATGTTCTTTTTCCTCGCTTCTCTGCCCTCGTCGCACCGCTGCGCTTTGCCCCACATCGATCTCCGTCTTTTCGCCACCTGTTCTGCCCATTCCTCTTTTTCTTTTGTAGAGATGGCAGGGGAGGGGGTGCGGGGGGCGTATGGCGGATGTCTTTGCAAGCAAACAAATCAACGATACATTTGACATGCAGAAAAAGAGGAATGGGCAGACATCCACCCCCTTTTGTAGCACCGCTCATATCGTCTTCGTCTTTCTACGCCACTTCGAGGAGTGTGCGGCCCACACCTTCTCCTTGTTTCTCAGGGAGGGACTTTGCGCTGCTCTCGGTTCTGCTGTGCTCTGTTGCTGCCGGCTCTACCCCCTTTCTACCCTTTTCTTGTTTGCCTTCACCTCACTGGCCCATGTTGAATTTTGCGCACTTTTTGTTCTCTCCTTTCACATTTTTTTTTCTTTCATGTTGTTCAGTGCGCCCTCTTCTCCTCGTCCGTTCTTATCCGCTCTTTTCGATGTTGTCACGCTCTTCCATCGCCGCGTCTCTTTTTCTCTGGCTTTCGCCTTGCACTGTTGCTGATGGTCGTCCACTCAGCCGCTGGTTTGCGGGGCGTGCCGCCTGCACTTGCATCCGCAGAAGGCGGCCACAGAGGAAAATAAACACACGGCAAAAAAGGTCTGTACTTGATGCAGCGTTCTCGCACTCAGTATTCACTGGTGTGTGTGGATACACACAGAGTTGCACGTGTGGTCGTGCGTCACCTTTTTCTTCGGGGCACCGTTGTGTGTGCCTGTGAACTAGATCACTGGCTTTACGACCGGTCCAATGCTTGCTTGGTTGGCGCTCGCTCTCCCTCTTTTGCTTCCCTCCTTTCTCTGTATGTGTCTTTGCGTGGACATGCGCAATGAGGCCTACGTTTTGGAGTGTCGCCCTGGAGGAAGCGACGTTAGAACGGTCGAAAGGTGAAAAAAAAAAGAATATCGTTGCCGTTGACGAACGGGTCTGCTAGGAAGGAAGGAGGCGCGAGGACAGGGACAGTTCAGTCTTGTCCCACGGAGTTGCTGTGCCTATGAACACTGTGGCGTATGTTGCGTTAGTATATGTGTGTGTGTGTGTGTGGTGGGGGGAGAGAGAGGCGTCTTTATCGCTGTCGCCTCTTTCGATTTTTTTTCTCTTTATCCTTTGTTGGGTTTCACTGATTCACGTTTTCACTTCGATGCTTCTTCTTCCCTTCCCCCTTTTTTTCCCGTCCCTTTCCCCTTTCCTCGCGTGTGCGTGTGCGTGTGCGTAGCTGCACTTCCTCTGCCCGTCGATCTCCATGCTGACCTCTTTTGTCGTTTTTCTTCTGTTGGTCGTTATCTTTCACCTTTCTCTCTCTCTCTCTCAGCCTTTCTCCTGTCGTGAGAGAGTTCATCAGCGATGGAACAGACATACTCCGTCGCTTTTTCTCTCTGCACCCGTGTCTCGCGCTTGCTCTATATTGTGGAGGTGTCGAACCAGAGGCAGTAGAAAGAGAGAGAAAAGTATGCACAACTGAGATTTTTCTCGTTTTTACTGCATAGTTCAGCTTTGCGCTTCCTCACGACAGGGGGGGGGACAACGCCTCAGTGCGCAGCATCCAGGGTCCAACGCCTCCCCTCAACTCTGTGTGGGAAAGTCAGGCAGCCTGCCTATCCCTGTGAATGCGGAAGCACTTCTGGCGGTGACATGGCCAAGATCCTACGGCATGGGTAGGTCAGCTTGGCGTATCGCTACGGATGTAAGTGCTCAGGTCGTGGATGGCCTTGCGTCGGAGCGACCTGCGGCAGCGCACACGTGTGATATTCGTAAGATGGGCAAGGTGCCAGCGTGACTCGAATGCATTTCACCCGGCCCTCGTGGCCCACTGATGTGGGGGCCCTGAGCCCCGCCGAGGGATGCACCAGGTGGCGACCGGCATAATGGAGGCTGCTGTAAGGTGGCCTGGGAGGCGAGGTGTGGGTGGAGTGTGAGGCGGAGGCCGTGCTCAGATGACTAAGACAACAAGTTGCAGTAGCGCGTGTCTAGTGGTGCTTTGCACGACGCGATGGACCTGTAGGACAGGCCGGGGGTAAAGTGGAGAACTTGACTCATTCTCTACGGCAGCACGAACACGCTGAAAAAGAAAAGTGCGTCTATCCCTGTGCGTCTGTACCTCTTCCTCGCCGATCGTGTCTTTTCATTGTCTTTCCTCTACTGTTGGTTGTCATGGACACGCACTGATGTGCCGGTGCTAGAGAGAACACAGGGCGGGATGGGTATCTTAATTCTCGCGCAATGGCCCTTGGAGGCGTTTAAAGGGACGTAGGATTGCGTGTGTTTTTCGTGGGCGTGACTCTGGGCGCACGTCTGGAGATGTGCGGCCGAGTGATTCTGCATTCGTTTCCCTCCACCATATTGGTTTATTCCCCCCCCCCTCCACCCTCCACTCTCTTCACACGGGTGACGGCAATTCGCCTCGCGTGCGAGCCTCAATAACAGAAGCTCTGGTTTCTTTCTCACACGCACACCTGAATATCATTCTCGCCCGCTCCCTCCGCCTATTTCGTCGTCCCTCCTCCCCTGCTCTTCCCCTTTACCGTCACCCGCCTCACCTCTCATCAACACCGTCGTCGTCGTCACCGTGTCAGCTGCTCTTAATGACGCAAACTCAGACTTTCTTTGTTCCATTTCACGTTTGATTTTTAGCTTGAGATACCCGCTGCCATCACCCTCGGCGTGCGCGCTTTACAATTCACTGAAGGCGAAATACTTTTATTATTTCCGTACAGCTCCGTGTCACACCTTCGAAAATGGAGACACGCAGCCACATCAACACCAAAATGGTGCCGTCGTACCATCCGCCGCTGTCCAAGGTGACTGCCGCCGACCTGACGGTGGAGCGCCTGCCCGGCTGCAAGTACATGAACCCCTCTAAGAAGCACATTCTCCGTGAGGAGTACCGCGACAAGGTGGAGCACATTATGTACGACCCCCGTCCGCAGGAGGACCTGGACTCCGAGTACCCGGTGTCGTGCAACAAGCTGGTGTGCGAGTTGGCTGCTGCCCGCAAGCACCTCCACTTCAACCCGTCCGAGACCTCTATCGGCATCGTGACCTGCGGCGGCATCTGTCCTGGTCTAAACGATGTCATTCGCTCCATCACGCTGGCTGGCATCATAGCCTACCGCGTCAAGCGCGTTGTCGGTTTCCGCTACGGTTACTGGGGTCTGTCGAAAGAGGGCAGCAAGACCGCCATAGAGCTCTCCCGCACGGATGTGCGCCAGATCCACCGCTTCGGCGGCACGATTTTGGGTAGCTCTCGCGGCCCGCAGAGCTCGGAGGAGATGGTCGACACACTTGTGCGTATGAAGATCAAAATCCTTTTCACCGTTGGCGGTGATGGCACGCAGCGCGGTGCTCTGAAAATCTACGAGGAGGCGAAGCGCCGTGGCGAGAACATCTCCGTCTTCGGTGTGCCCAAGACGATCGATAACGATCTTGCCTTCTCCCACCGCACCTTTGGCTTCCAGACTGCCGTCGAGCAGGCCACGAACGCCGTGCGCGCCGCCTACGCTGAGGCCGTATCGCTCAACTACGGTGTGGGTATTGTGAAGCTAATGGGCCGTGAGAGCGGCTTCATTGCTGCCCAGACGGCTGTGGCCAGCGCGCAGGCGAATATTTGTCTCATTCCTGAGAACCCGCTGCCGAAAGAGACGGTGATGCGCCTGATTGAGCGCCGCTTTCAGCAGTCGCGCAACTGCGTCATCATCGTTGCTGAGGGCTTTGGCCAGGACTGGGAAACTGGAGTGGGCGGCCATGATGCCTCCGGGAACAAGAAGCTTATTGATATCGGCTTCATCCTGAAGAAGGAGGTGGAGTCCTGGCTGCGCGCGAACAAGGAAAAGTACCCCCAGGGCACTGTCAAGTACATTGACCCGTCTTATATGATCCGCGCCTGCGCGCCGTCATCCAACGATGCTCTCTTCTGCACCACCCTGGCCACTCTTGCCGTGCACGAGGCTATGGCCGGTGCAACTGGCTGCATCATCGCACTCCGCTACAACAACTACATTCTTGTGCCTATCAAGGCGGCCACATCGGTGCGCCGCGTCGTCAGCCTTCGTGGAGCTCTCTGGCGGCAGGTGCGTGAGATCACTGTGGGGTTGAGTGACAACGTGCAACAGTGGAACGAGCAGGACCTGCGCCGCCACCTGGAGTCGCTAAACGTGGAGCGCGAGCGCATTATTGCGCGCCTGGCGTCTAAGGTGTGATGTACATAGAGGCGAGAATGAGGAAGGAGGCGGCGAGTGTGCGTCTGTCGATAAGAGAGAGGTGAGAACGAAAGCGGAGGAGGCAGGACGGCAGGACTTCCACCTCCCACCACTGCGACGGTGCCTCCTCCCCCAAAAACAGAGGGCTTGTCAGTGTGACGAGAGGTTGTGGGGGGGGGGGGGAGTGATACAGAGCAAGAGCGAGGCGAGCAAACCAAAAGCAAATTAGGAAACCTGACGGAGATGATGAATGGATGCAATACCAGCCTTGCGTAATTAGCCTCGGGCGTGGCAATTTCAACTGTGGTGTCGAGAGGGAGTACGGGCGGTGAACCTATACGAATGCGCCCCACTGACACTGTTGTAGCTACGCCCGTGCAGACTTGGTCGCACGCTCATTTGCCCAGGCGCGTTCGCCAGTTCGGGACTTTTCTACTTCCGTCACAGTTTTACGAAAGGTTCGATGGGACCTAATTGGAGTGGCTTCGCGAGCTGCACATGTATGTGTACGTGTGAGGGCGGCTTGTGTCTGTGCCCACGCCTCGGCGACGTGCGTGTTTTTGTTGGGGTTTGGCTCATGTGCCTCGTTGACATGCGTTCGTTTCCTTTTGTTGGACCTCGTTTTCCTTTGCTGTGCCTTCAGTGATGCGCTGTGTTTGGGGGGCTTCGTCTGTTCAGTGCCCCCTCGTCCAGTCACAGGCGCCCCCTTTTTTTCTTTCCCCCCTCTCCTTTTGCTACACCGCGTCGTTCTGCTGGTCAGTGCGCGCGTTTGTGCCATCTGGTCCTTACCAAAGTTTGGTGCCTGTGTGAGACCTCTGCACTCTCTTTCCTCGTCCTTTTCCTCCCCAACACTCCCTTTTCATCTCTCTAATTGTTCCGTTGTTTTTCTTTCTATGAGCATCTGTGTTCCATCACATGTTGAGCTGTTTGTGTGCGTGTCGCTGCAGCGTGCGGTGGCCGTCACGGCGATGGTGTGGTAGGTGAATTCACCTTTTTACTGCGTGCCCCCTTTCCCTCTCCCCTCTTGTCGCGGTCTCATTGTTCGCTCTCTCGCGACCGTTTTGCGTTCGTTGTTGCCATACAGCCTACTGCGCGTGTGTGGCGCGGCTGACACAGACTTCATAAAGGCACACGTACCCGTGTTAAAAGGCGTGGGGTGCGCGACTTGTTTGAGCGACGGTGCTGTTGTTGGCCCTATCACCGCAAAACCACCACAACCCCCTTGGGGTGTGGTTCCCGAGCAGTGCCGCATTTCCTCCCCTTCTCATCCAAGAGCTGCTTCCTCAAAAGGCCTTATTCACTTTTCTTGTTTTTTTTTTTTTTCTCTCTCTCTCTCTCTCTTTGCGCTCTTCTAACGCTTTCTTTTGTTGCCTCTACACCTTCGCCCCCTCTACTCGTTTCTTTTCCTCCGTGCTGCTTCGTAACCCCTCTCCGTTTGCTTCCCCAAAGGGCGAACAGGTTGTTGGAAAGTTCCGCCTACACACATCAGACAGGTGGTTTTGCGCCCCCTTTTTCTTCGTTTTTTTTTTTTTTTCGTTCTCGCGACAAGTTCTACAAAAGCAAAACAGGCAGGCAATGCAAGACCGTTGACCACCAAAGCCAGAGGAGGGACTAGAGAGGACACACACCTATAAAAGTGGAGGTAATCACCCTCACACGCTGGCCCATAAGCACACGCACCGTGTCTTTTGTTCTCGAAGCCGGGCGGTGGGAACCTCCACAGAGAGAGAGAGAGACCTCCTCACACCGATGCTGCGGAAGGAAAAAGGATGGAAGTAGTCACGGTGGCTTGTCGGACTCCAGACACCTTCTCGACCTGCCTCTCCCTCTCTCGTTGCTGCAGGGTTCTTCTGCAGTTCTTCTATTTTTCCCTCTTCCCTGCTTTGATCTCCCGTTGTTGAGGAGGAGACGTGTGTCTGCTGTGTCGTATCCCGCGTGGGTCCCGTGTGGCTTTTTGGTGTGCGGGTGTCGCTGCCGCAGGTAGAGGCCTCAGCATTGAGCGAGGTGCATATGTGTGTGTGTGTGTGTGTCTTTTTCCTCCTCACATCATCGCAGCTGAAAGGAAAACACCTTCACCCGCACTGACGCAGCAAAGGGGACGAACGCGCACACATAAGCAGACGTGGGCAGAGACAGAAAAGGGGAGGCTTTCACGCAAGAGGATACAAGTACATTGCGCTCCTCATACATCTGCTACCACAGGAAAAACAGAATGTGGTAGTGTAAAACGTGCTGAGCCACGAACGGAAAGTTAATGTAAACGTGGGGCGACCCCGACCCTCACCAGCCGCTCCCCTCTCTTTGCTGCTACCCGAGCACCATCACTCTACGTTCTCCTCAGCGCATTATTATTTACCACCTGCAGGCGGTCGCTGCCCAACCATCCACGTTTTACTGTTTTTTTTTTTTCCTTTCATTATCTTTCTTCATTTTATTCGCTCGTTGGAGTGTGGTGCGTATTTCTACATCGACTTGAGGGTCTTCACCTTCTCGCTCTCTCTATTTCGTGTTACCACTGTCGATGCCCCTTTTTCCCTCTTGCCCTCCTTCTCTTGCTCTTCTTGCTCGTCGTTGGTGCCGGCGCCTTTCGACTAACGCGGCAAGTGAAGGGAAAAAATCGAACAGGCACACTCGCGCCTTACATACGCACGCACGGACTCATTGACTCCTCAGTCTTTCTCTTGTTTCCACAGTCGTAGCGTCCGTCTTACCGTCTTTTTCTTGCAGCCTGTCTCCTTTGTTTTGTTTAGGCTTCTCTTCCTCTTTTTGGCTCTTCTTCTGCTTTGTTGCTTGATGAGTTCTGGGTTGGACGCGGCACTCGTGCAGTGAAGCACCCGCACCCACCATCCTCTCCTCTGTAAGAGGTGGCGAGACCACACATACACACGCGCACATTAACCGCAGAAAGGGACGATAGTGGCCGCGATTCAGGAAAGAAAGGGGTAATTTGAACGAAGGAAAACATGCGGGTGACAGGAGGAAGGAAGAAAACACTCCGAGTTCAGCAAAGAAATGATGGAAGGAGAAACAAACTTGTCGTAGCCGATATAAAACGAAAAGAAATGTAGTGCACAGCAGAGCACCAGTAGACCAATGCAACACACACACACACACACGCACGCATACACCCATGCACATATACACTCGTTTGCAGAAAAATACCCTCCCATACCTCTCAGTGCGGAAAGAGTGCCTTGCGCTGCTAGGAAAAGAGAGGCGTGGCTGCATTCCCCTAGCTCGCTTGGAAATGTGGCACTCCAGTATGGGCATGCCACTGGCACATGTTTGAGTAGCACTGTCTCCCCAACCTCCTCTTCCACCCGTTTGTGCAGTTCCCTCACTCTTGCTCGCTTGAAAGAAGAACGAGAAGTGCCTCAGTCTTGCGCCTCCCTTTTTGCGTAGAGTCGAACATCTGTGCATTCACAGACGTGCCCGTGCTCGAGTGGTCGATGGACGCAATCTGCACTTTTACATTCCCTTCCCTTCCCTTTGCGTCATTGTTTGCTTTCTTTCCTGTTCCATCGTGTTGGCGCACATGTCCAGGGGCTACAACTGCCGCTGTATTTGCATGTGTGCCGCTTGACATTCCATGTGGACAACAAACCACTGTTTTCCTTCCTTCGCCTCTCTTTCTCGCGGAAGCACCCATCGAGAGCGTTTGAAGTCTTCACCCCTGACACACTCTCATACGACTCTCTCCTCCCCTTCTCGGAGATGCCATCGTCCTGCTCAAAAAAAAGCTCGAAGAAAGTGTGACGGTGACCGACAATCATCAGCGTCAGGGCATAGGCTGCCGCCTGTTTTTTTTTCTTTTCTGTTGACGTGTCCTACATGTCAGCCAACACCAGGGCGCACGTGGACCACGCCCACGACGTCCTACGCGGCATCCGCCGTGTCAGAACGACGGTGCAGCTGCAGGAGGCCTACGATGGATTGCTAGCATTTCTGAAGACAACACGACAGCAGGTGGAGACGCAGGCGGCGAACAGTGCTGCGGCCGGTATCAAAGGCAGTGGCGGCAGCTCCAAAGTGTATCTACAAGTGCCGTCAAACCCCCTGACCGAGGCTCAGGCGGCTATGTCTCAGTTGAGGCAAGTTTCTCTCTTATGTGGGGCCTTTTGTCGTCGGGTAGAGCACTTGCTTCGCACTACTTACACCTACGCTGACGTTGACGACGCCACCCATCATGGTCTCGCAACGGTGCATGTGAGCACTTACATGACCCAGCTCACCGAGGAACTGCAGCGCTTCAACACCCCAGCTGTTAATCGTTTTTTGGCGGCGGCGAGCGAGACGAGCGCAGCGTCGACGTCGCCCTGGCCTGTCTCCCCAGTGGACTGCGTTCTGTCCTACGGTATCGGCGATCTTTTCGACTACCGCTTGTGCCGTCGCAAGCGTGCACAGACGTATCTTCAGTATCTGCTGGCACAGCCCCAGTGGAGCGCTGCCGCCATAACCCAAGTTATCGTCTCTTTGAACGAAACACTCTCCACACCTGCAGACCCCTTTTCGGTGTGCACGGGCGACGAGGGGGTGGAGGCAACGCTCTTCGTGACGCCCCTGCGCGACCCCATTTCGCAAACTGTTATTCGAATACCAGCGCGAGGGGAGACATGTGTGCACCTGGAGTTGTTCGACGTGGAGAGCTTCGTACAGGCCACGCAGCAGCGCTCCTTCAGCACGATGGACGTTGGCGCCCCGTGTCCCCTCTGCTCACGAACGGTCCACCTGTCGTCCATACGCGTAGACACGCAGGCCTTGGAGGCGATGCGTAGCTATGAAAGAGCAGCTGCCGCCACAGCTGTGTCGTCCACCTCGTCGGCCGCGCCGTCACCCCTCACTGCTGAATGTGCCCTGGAGTGGAATACAGATACTCGCACAGTCAGAGTGGTGCGTGGCGGGCGCGGCGCATCGACTGGGGCAAGTGCAATAGGCGAAGATCAGGAGGAGCCTGCAACACCGTTGCAAGGTGCACGAGACGATGCACCAGAGGTGGTTATGAAAAGGCGGCGAATCGAAATTGGCGGCCATGTGCTGTACGCAGACTAGGGGACAGTGTAGATGCGGGCCGGTGTGGGTAGCTACGGGACCTCTCGTGTGAATGGCTCAAGTGTCTGCCCTGTACCCGGATGTTTTTTTCTTTCGGTTGCATGTCTCTCCTCTCCCCCCCCCCCCAACACCGTGTACTCGTGAGAGTGCGGGTGCGTGTGACACACATAACACAGAAGACAATCGCCGATGCGCTTGCACCAGCTCGCGTGGTACACACTGCAGCTTCCGGACTACCCGCCATGACGTCTCTCGCCAGCACCTTCAGCGAAGGTGCCCTCTTTTAAAGAGGAGTGCACAAACGTCGGTGCTCGCGAGAGCAGGGGAAAAAAGGCTGAATTTAAGGGAAATAGGGAACTATCCAGAGGCAGGTGCTTGATCGAAACCGGTGGGTGCGGCGTACGTGAAATACCCAAGGGCTATGAGAGCTGCTGGATCACCTGGCAATTGCGCAATCCCGAGGCATTCGCCCTTGCTCGTGGTTCTGAACCAGCTTGATTCCATCACGTGGCGCTCATGGATGGTCCAATCATTAGCCCTCCTATTCTCCCTCTCTCGCCTGTTCCTTGGGCTTTCCTCGTGCTGATCTTGGATTACTCTTCTCACATCGGTGCAGATTCACACCTGCTTTTCCTCCGCGACGCCTTTACTCTTTGTGTGTTTTCGCCCGCAATTTTCTATTGTTGTTTTTACCACCTCGTGCTTACCTCAGCTACATCACACCCCTGTGCGCGCTTGTGTTTGCGTCTGTCGATCTCACTACCTTCCTCTTTCTCTTTTTTTTTTTTGCTTTAGTGTTGTCTTATCCCCACTCTCGCACGTGTTTCTACCGCTCTTCTTCTCGTTTAACGTTGTGCTCCACTCTGCTGTGGAGCTGGGTCGCTCTCCCTACACGTCCCTCTCGGCCCACCTATCTGCGTGTGCGTTCACACTAATCCATCTATACAAGCTCACCTGTTACCACTACTACCACACGAGATACAAACCTTTTACCCCTTTGGCTCTCTCCTTTTCTCTATAGTGCCGCTGCTTCTTCGATTCATCTCTTCCCCCGCTTTCACTTTATGCAGCGGTGGGTCTGCCTGTGCCTTCTCTAGTTTTCTCATCCCCTCCACCTGACTCCCCCCCTTCCCCTCCCCCTCCCCCCTCCGTCTTCCTGCTGCCGTTGTGTGTTTGTTTTTTCACCTCTGACGTCCCTCGAACGCGCACTGAAAGCCAGAAAATGAGGAAGAATATTTCCCTCAAGGAGTTTTCAACGACGCCGACAGTTTCGTACATGCTTAGCAAGGATGGCCACAACGTCGCTGCCGCAGCAGGTACTCAGGACTGTTCAATGAATCCGCCGCCGCAGCCCCTTCTCGCGGAGCGTCCGAAGCAGCAGCAGCCCGCGCCGGACGGGGATGACGCCATGTACGAGATGGAATAGTGACACTCCCAATAGTAAGGCGAGGCGATGCACGCTAAGAACGGCGCGTGGCCCACCGTCGACACAAGAGATGGCGTTGTCAGCCTTGCCGATGTGTGTATGCGTGTGTGCAAGTATGTACATGCTTGCGCATGTTAAAGCACCACTCTGCGAGGTTAGAGTGTCTCCCAAAGCAGCTAAACTGTGGTTGGGCGAGGGGCGGACAACGTGAGTCACCGGTGATTACGTTCATATCAGGAAGGATTGTGTGCTGGGCCATATGGGGACACATAAATCGAACTGGAGCGTTTTCCCTTCATCCTCCTGTTTTATGCCGCTTTGCAACTCAATTTGTCTCCGGTAAAGTGTGGTAAAGCCTCGTCGCCCTCCAAAGACGACGCCCCCCCCCCCCCCCCCACACACACACACACACACACACACACAACGGTTTGCAAAAAAAAAAGCGAAGCATTGCACAAGTGGAATACCAGCTTTTGCCGGCAAGGCAGCTTGACCAGCTGAATTTCCAGCGGTTCGAGGAGAAGCCGCACTGAGCATGACAGGCGGCGCGGCTGCCGCTGAGGTGGCCCTCAAACACCACCACGCAGCAGTGCTCTTCCGCCCCACAACTCTGTAGACGACCAGAAAGGGGAAACAGGACGATGCCCTGCGCACCGCGGCAACTCAAACAGAGGCGCGGGGAACGGCGGAGGCTGGCGAAGAAGGCAAGCGGCCGGTAGACCCTTTCCTGGCCGTCGACGGGGGAGCCTGGAAAAGACGAAGCGGACAGAATTGCCGACACAGCCGCTGGGCACGGTTCTTCGTGAGCAACACGCGGCGCTCTACAGCGGGGCGATTCCCTCCCCAACAATGACTCGAGCGGTAGGCGGGCGGGTGGCAGGGGGGCGCGCCTGTCTGCCAGGGCAGTGCATCTACTCGGACAGACCCGCACATGTCAGCACGGTGACGTGACCAGCGGTCTCACCAGGGGTTCGAGCGGGCCACATGCGATGGTTGAGAGCTGTGGCTGATGCCAAGCGCCCTGCTGAGCTTCGACCTGGCGAAGGCAGTCATTTCCACCTGGGCGTGCGGGCGGCAGGGGTGCGAGAGTGGAAGTGGTCAACCGCCTCAAGAGCCCCTGTGTGGGTAAAAGGGGGTGGTGGGCCCACTCCACCTTTCCCTGCACGCGAGCGAGACAGACCAATGCGATTGACCGATGTCGCCGGAGCTCTGAGCAGCGAGCGCCGCGAGGAGGTTCGGGCGAGAAACCAAGACGCACCCGCGTGCCCCGCTGCACCTCGAGGAGACGAAGACACCTCACAAGGAGCTCTCGGGAACCCAGCCGCGCGCCACACTCGTCCTGAAGCTGGCGTGGCACTCCGCACGAAGGATGGGACAATATCCGAGGGTTCGGAGAACTTGCCGGCGACTTCTGTGTGTGCTTCTCACGACCCGCCATGGAAACGGTGCGAAGCTCCGCGGGCCGTGTGCGACAGGGGCGCCGCTGCCGCGAGAGGACGCGCTGCTGCAGCTGAAGCGGATGAAGTGTCGACGTCCACCGCAGCGCCTCCTTGTGGACGTGACGCGCAGGTGCAGGAGTGCGCCCGCCAAGCCGGTTCGGCGGAGGCCAGTCGCAAGGGCGGGCTGCGAACCCGCTGACAAACCATGGGTACCTCACAGCGAATCTCTCGGCACACGCAGGACCCCGAGCGGCGACGCTGTGTCTGCAGCCCCTGCTGTCAGAGGGGCTGGTGAGCGCCAGAGACCGGACACTGCGCATCGCACCGGTCACGGGTCAGTCTGCAATCGTGGCAGCACAGGGGACGCACCACGGCTTCGGCGGAGTCGGAAGAGGCCACTGGCTTAACTGGCCGCGCGCGCACACAAGAAGTCTCTACTTCTCAGAGGGGGCGTAGATGCGGCGCTCTTTTACATTGCAATACAGCAACGCTTGGTGAATGGCCTGCCGCGCAGCTTCGCCAAGGACTGCAGGCACCCTCGAGGTGCCACGCGCCGCCCCGCCGACGACGCGGCATTGCCTTTACTCGGGCCTGAGAAGTCTCCGCTATGCGAGCAGGCACTTGAATGGCCGTCCTCCGCTCCTCGCAAGGCGGTCTGTCACCCGCCAGGCCTCCCTCAGCTTTTGTTTTTCTTTGCAGGGCTCAGCGCGGGATCGGTGACTTCAAGCGCAACCGTGGAGAAAGAGCCGCTGTGGGGCCTTCTAGGCCAGTGCTGAGCCCTTTTCCGCTACGCCCCCGCACCGCAATCCTACGGATCCAACGCAACGTGGCCCCGCCGTTCTCGTGTTGGGAAGCACCCCTGCGAGGAACCCAGGGATATCTTCCCTCAGTCCCCCTGCTCACACCAGCGCTGAGAGCACCAGCAACTTGTGACGCACACAAGACTGGATGCGATACAAAGTGAAGCAATCATACTGTCATACGCAAAGACCGGCTGCGGATGGACGCCACCTGGTCCTGGCCAAACGTCTGCTAGAAGGATAAGTCAGACATGCAAGCGCAGTGAAATTCATTCTCGTATGTGTGGAGGAGTGCGGAAGTAGCGCATACGATTACCAGGAGCGTCTGGGCTTGTACATCACGCTCTTTTTACCTCTATCCTCTTCTCTGCCCCGCTGAGCAGCAAAGGCCGCACTTTTCGGACAGCTGCAAACCTCGTGGTAAAGGTTTGTCACGCGGAGGCGACACGGACGTGCTTCCCCTGTTTCTTCTTCGTGTTTTGCAAGAGCTCCGGCGCTGAAGTAGAGCCCAGAGATCGCGCTTACACTTTACTGGGGAGTTTTACTAACTGGTAAGCGGTAAAGCGTCGAGATCAGGATCATTTTTTTTTTTTTCAGGGATCAGGGCAGCGCCGCGGAATAGAATCTCACGAGCCAACTGCTCTTCTTCTAGCGTGCGTGACCTCTTGCGCGTATCCTCTCCTTCACTGGCACAGCATTGAACCTGCAGCGCACACCTCTCGCTCGGGGCAGTTTCCTCCCTTCTTTCCCCTCCTTTGCCCACGATACACCGACTCAACGAGAAGAGCTCTGTTCATCTTGTTACCAGTCCGTCTCTCAACAGAGATTACCGCAGTTAAAACATGTCGGACACCAGAGTTGGTAGCCGACGAATGCAAGCGTCGTCTCTCGCACTCCTTGAGAGGTAACGGGGCAGATTACACCGCAGTTGAGGAACTGAAGGCAGAGAAGGAGGACGATTCTGACGGCTCTCTCATCGCCGAGGCAACCCAAAGCAAGCATGGCAAGCGTGACGTACCTCATGGAGGAGAGACGTATGCGCAAGCACCAGTTACAAGTCTACCCGTGAATGCAGGTGCCGATCAAGGCTGAGGCACTTTGGGGAGGAAGAGAACAGCAACGCATCAAAAGTCTGCACCTCGCGAAGAGCCAGAGGAGAGGAGAGTTCCGTGAGTCTCGCCCGGCAAAGCCATTTGACTCCCGTGGTGGTAAGGCTGGGCTAGTGCGTGCTCTTCTGAAATGACCTGAACGAGGCAAGCTACGCACTGATGCACAGGATCCTCCACTTCAGAACTGATGACGCCATCAAAACGCGTCATTGGCCTGTGGCCAGCCTCTGGGACGGGGGGGGGGACGCACGGTGGTTTCCCCCTGGTGAGCGAGGTGCCAGACTGCAATACCCTCTTTTCTCCGCAAAGTGGCGCGAGCTCAGCGCATCCCCTCTTGGAGGCTGAGGTGAAGGCAGCAAGTGGCGACCTGGTTGGCGGTGCGGGGAGTCCCGTGGGAGGGTTTCACAAGAAACTGAAGGACAACGTATTGCTTGGTGGCGGGTACATCTTCCCGTTCCTGCTGCCCAAGGGATCCAAACGGGCGTGGCAGACATGGACGTGATGGGGAGACACCTCGAACGCTCTCGCATCTGCCTCGGTTGGCAGTGTGAATCGCCAGACCAAAGGCTCTGAAGGCAATTTTGCGGCAAGGCCAATCCATGCCACGCCTGCGGTGGTGGTTACTTCAGAGTGCTACGGTAATAGGGATCGTGACGGGGGTAGATTCGTCGGAGGCAGTGCCGAGGAGCAGCAAAGAGAGCCCATGGGAGAGGAGCAGCACCAGCAGCGACAGCCCTCAAGAGAAAGCGGAGGCAGGGCCGCCCGTCAGGTTGCCTGGAGTGGGACAGCACAGGTGCAGGCCAATGGTAAATGCGCACAGGGAGGTGGCGTATCACACGGGAAGAGGACAATCCACGAACCGGATTGGTCTTCTCCATCAGTATATGTCAACGCCACTCCATTCCAAGTACGTACGCATGGCCTTGAGAATTTCGACACAACTGCCTCTGGCAGTTGCCAAGTGTATGGCACCACATCTCTTCGGCGGTGGCTGCGGGATCTTCATATGGGTCAGTGTACTCGCAGACGCGCTTAGCGACGCGATACGACAGCCCCACACCGCACCATCCCCTTTGGACCCGTTCGTCCACGAGGTCGCCACAAGGAAGCCCGGAAAGAGTGATTGTTCGCTATGCGACTGAGAGTTCATCACCACTACAGCTGTACCCGACTGCGGCACTCGGCTAGAACGCGCAGAAGTGCTGACTGTGGGGCTCAAGGCCGTGCTGCCACCGAAGGAAAAGTGAGCCAAATGAGAAGTGGGCAGGACGGACTGTGCGAGTGCATCCGAGAGCGAGCCGTTTGACGACGCGCAGCCAGCAGGAAGCGCACTTTTTTTTTCCTCACTCTTCTCCGCGTAGCCACGGGGAGACGAAGTTGGGGCCAGCGCTGCAAGTCGGGGTTCAACGATAAGGATGGCACTTACTGCTGCACCTTCCGGCTCTCTCTCGCTTTCCCGGCTCTCCACCCCGCACTGCACTCACCCCCTCCCCCCCCCTGAAGGGCTTGGCTTTTGCTATGAGGCTCTCGTGCGAGTTTCACCTCTTTTCGCATAGCCAACCAAAGGGCGCTTCCCCGCACAGAAGCACGCGTGGACAGATTAGTGGGGCTGGGAAGAGGCTGACATGGGGTGACAACGACCCTGAACCGTACCCTTCACTTGCCTGTCTCCCACGGGCCACCATGAGCGGCTGGCCAATGCTGCGGCGCAGATGTTTGGAAGGAGAGTGGGGATGACTGGGTAGGCGCAGTGCTTGCTTTACATCTGCCCAGTTACATTCATCCCGCGGACGACCACCTTTCCGCTTTTTTTCGAGATCCCTTTCTCCCTTTGTAAATGTTGCTACTCCATGCATATACCCACCGTTTACTACCCCCCACCCCCACCTCGTCGCCACTTCGTGATTCGCGGCAAGTGCTGGCCTCCGCCTTCCCCATTCCCCTCGGCCCCCCTCCACTTCTCTACCGCATCCACTTTTCGCAACCACGTCTCTCTCTCTCTCTCTCTAAATGTGTGTCTTCGGTGTTTCTAAGTGACGCCAAACTTTCGAAACCGGAAGAAGTACAGGTCGGGTGTCCGCCCGAGTCTCTCTTTCTTTTGGTGAGTTGGTAGCTGTCATGAGTCGCAATCAGAACCGCAAGGGTGGCAGCAAGCGTGGCCGCTCAGATGAATGGATCACCGATGCACGCTACCCGGCGGATCTGCAGAACAAGGCATTTGAGGCATACTACAAGGACAACGTTATCCCTGCATCAGAATGGACGGCATTTATGTCCTGCCTGCAGTCGGGGTTGCCCATGTCAATCCGGTTCAACTGCGCAGTACCGCAGGTGAACGCTGTAGACACGTTCATCACGCAGTACCTCTCTGAAGTCTTCGAGAGTAAGCGCATCCCGTTCTTCCCAGCGCAGCGAGCGATTCAGTTTGGTGTCAGCCGTGGCGACCTAAAGCGTAAGCGGGTGAACCGAACGCTGAAGAAGATAATCTCTGCGATGAACGAAGGAGGCTACCTGACACGACAGGAGACCGTCAGCATGTTGCCTCCTCTCCTGCTGCAGGTGGAGCCTGGGATGCGGGTGCTGGATATGTGCGCCGCGCCGGGCAGCAAGACGTCACAGATCCTCGAGTTCCTTCTCTCCGGCGACGCCGAGAGGGGAGTCGTGGTAGCGAACGACGTTAACGTGTCTCGCTTGGACGTCCTCCACCATCAAACAAATCGTGCCGCTGGCGCACATCTCCACGTCATTATCACAAACGCAGACGCTACGCGCTTCCCACTGTTGCCGCCTGCGGAGCGCTTTGATCGCGTCCTGTGCGACGTGATGTGCTCCGGCGATGGAACACTGCGCAAGTCAATCGATATGTGGCCTCGCTGGGACGCGCTCCAGGGGGCCAACCTACACCACTCCCAGATACTCGTGCTGCTGCGAGGTATGGCGTCCTGCAAGTCGGGTGGAATAGTAGTGTACTCGACGTGCAGCCTCAACCCCGTCGAAGACGAAGCAGTCGTGTCTGCCTGTCTGGCTCAGACGAAGGGGACCTTCGAGCTGATGGACCCCACGCCACTGCTTCCAGGTCTATGCGCTTCGCCTGGTATGACTTCGTGGACCGTCACCACACGGGATCTTACCACAGTGCTGCGCACTCATGAAGATGCGAAGACATTCATGATGGCCCAGACGGCTCGCCGTACTTTCCAGTACGCACCGAGCATGTTTGCCAACACCGAGCTGCTTGTTGAGCAGCACATTGAGCGCACCCGTCGCATCCTGCCCCACGCGCAGGACACGGGCGGCTTCTTTGTCGCGGCGCTGCGCTGCATCGCGGCGGTGCCGGAGGATGCGCGGCCGAGGGCTGAGTCCATCTTAGATGCAAATGGGACGCCGGCGCTCATGAAGCCCCTCTCGGATGGTATGCGAGCTACCGTGCAGAAGGCGCTCATGCTGCCTGACACGTTCCCCTATGACCACCTCATCGTACGCAACGAGGAGGCGCGCAACCAGAAGGTGTACCTGGCGAACTCGGACGCCATTTTGCTAAGCCAGCAGCTGGGCTGTCGCATCGTGCAGGTCGGCTCGAAGGTGTTCGAGTCAGTGGTGAAGTACCGAAACGACACGCTGCGCTTCTGCCCAGACGGCGTGGCTGACCTCGTGCCTTTTTTGCCCTCCAACTTCCTTGTCCCGGTGACGCCGTTGCTGCTGCTCGAGCTGACTGCAGAGACGCCAATGTCGTATACCGACTTTAGCACCAAGACGGGACAGCTCACCGAGGAGCTGCCACCGAGCTTTGTTCTCACCACCTCTTGGCCTGTTGCGGGGCCAATCTACGTAGCTGCAGAGAGGTCCACGAAGCTGGGCAAGGTTGTTGCTCATGTGGCGGACTGGCAAGTGACAGTGTGCAAGCTGGCGCTGAACCTCCCGCTGGTGGAGTCCGTCGAGGAGGGGCAAGAGGGCGTGACAGAGGACAGTGATGCGACCAGAAAGGATGCCGTCGTGCCGGCAACAGATGCGGCAGCGCAGTAAAAATGCGGCTAATGCGAGAGCAGCAGCAGCAGGGGGGGGGGCATCTTCATCCGCTTCGCTCTTTTACCCCTATTCCCTTGCCCTATGTAGGCACGCATCCGTTCGCCTGCACATATCGGTGCTGTTAGCCGCAGCAGACAGGTGTGGAGGGGAGGCGGAGGTGACGTGACGGCCGTGCGTTTGAGTGTTGTGACAGACAATGCCGAAGGGATAGGAGGCGGTATGGGCAATGCACACACGGGGGAGGAGGGCGCGGATGGACTTCGTGCAGAAGGCTGCCAATCCCATGATGAGAAGAAGCGCAGGAATGACTTGGCTGAGAGGAAAAAGCCCACGCAATGCCGGAGAAGAAGGATCAAGTGCGCGTTCGCATGTGTAGGTGTGTTAATGGCGAAGTGACTGTCGAGTGAGGACCTAGAGGGAGGAGGGAGAGGAGGGAGAAGGGGGCGGCACCGATACAAATGCAGTCGAACATTCCGGTCTCCTAATGCCAGGCGTGCCTCTTTCATGTACCCCCCCTCCCCTTGCATTGCTTGCTTTGATGGACGACCCGAGTATGCTCCAGCCTGCACTTTCTCCAGCCTCTCCTCTCTGCACTCGTCGCCCAAACACAATGTGCAGTGCAGGTCGTCTCTGTTCTTCATTGTCTCCCTTCCGTGTATCTCGTTGCGCACGAAAACGCCTTCTCTCATGGGTGTCAGAGGTGGTCCTGCTGGGGTCTAGCCGCACGTCGTCGCCCCCTTTTTATTCTGGAGAGGGGGCTGTCGGAGTGTGTATGTGTATTGGATTGCGGGGCATTTGCTCTTCCTCAGATCTACGGCGTGATGTACGAGTAAGGAACCGCTCAGCGCGCGAAGGCGCTCGCCGTTTCAACGACCCATTAAGCTGAAAACGAAAAGATGCACCAGCTGTGAGGCTTAGCACATGACGTGTTTTCTTGTGGAGGCCCATACACACCCACCCACATATCCTTGGGCGACGATCGCATGGAACGAGCAAGGTCGATCGAGGCGGCGCGTGGATGGGTGGCGAGGGGAGGTCAGTCATGTAATTGGGTGCTTATACTCGATGGCCTGTTCTCTCGACTCTAAAAGCATCGGTGGAAATATGAGATGAAACGGAAAAGGCACCGGTGCACGCTACAGCCGCATCCTGACTCTTCCTGTGCAGTCACGTTCTTGAGGAAACATGCAAATAAAGCAGAGAAAAGCAAATGCCGCTGCTGGTCTTACCGACGCACACGCCCACACAAGAAGGGAGGGAGGGAGAGTTGCTGTCCTCGCCCCCTTTTTTGTTTGTGGCGGAAGAAGAAGAGAAAACAAAAGAAGCCCACGTTTGTAGCTCTGTGCTACGGATGTGCGTGTGTCTGAGTAGATAGAGTACACCGCGCAATCTCTCACCGTAGTCTCTCATCTTGACCCCTCCTTTTTTGCCTCTCTCTCCCTCCCTCCCTCTGTCCCCCCTCGTTCACTCGCTGTCCACGTCGCTCCTCTCTCTGTGGACTCGCGCGATTTTGCGCTAGCTCCCGAAAAGCACTGTGGGTGTGCGAGCGCGTCTGGGTCAGTGCGTGTGCATGTGTGTGTGTGTGTGTGTGTGTGTGTGTGTGTCTTGTGCCACTCATAGGCATCACCAGCATCACCGGTTTTCACACGGTCAGTCCTCATTTCCCCGGCTTGCATGTTCTGCTCGCCTGACACCTCTTATAGAGCTCACTGTGCGCCGCCTATTCGTTCTCTAGAGGAATTAGCGGTGTTGCACAGTCAGCAGAGCGCGCAGGCCTAACCACCCTTTCGCGCTCCCCTTCTCCCCATCTCCACGCCATTGTTCTGTCCGCTGCTTTATCCTACGGTGCCGCGGCACTAGTGACGGCGTCCGCTCACTCATTCCCTAAAAGAAGGTGTGTGTGGCGGACCCCCCCCCCCCCCCCCACCCGAACCTGGAGGGGACAAGGTGCCTAAAGAACAGGAGACGCTTTGCTTCCCAGTTTCTCTCTCGGTGTCTCTCAGTGTGCTGTCTCAGCAATAGAGCTTCGGCTCACTTCTTTTGTTTCGTCTCCTCTTCACGTTTCGAAACCGCCGTGCAACTCTTTATTGGGCTGTCCGGCTGCGTGGCACTGCCTTAACGGAAAGGGAGGAAACGAAAGGTGGTGTGATTGCCGATAAAGTGTGTGAAAAGTACAGCGCAGTGCGAGAGACGACACGCTCTGCTCCTTCTCCTCCGTTACAGCGCCCTCGTCGTTTTTAGTTATTCTCCGCTCTCTCACCGCCCTCTCCCCCTTTTCCCCGACTACTTTGTCATTTTAATTTCTATTCGTCTACGGCGTGTGCGTGTGTGTGTCTGAGCGGCAGGTGTCCTCGTTGGTGTGCGCGTGTGTGTGTCTGTCATTGTGTGTGTGTGTGTGTTCGTTTTCCCTCTCTTTTTTTATTCTTCTACGGGGAGAGGACGTTTGTTTGTGCTCTCTTTTGCCATCCCTCGCCCCTGCACATAGTCTTCTCCTGCATTCGCTCTCGCTCTGTGTGCTGGTGCTCCTCAGTCTGACTATCGCTCTCTCAATATCCCTTCACCATGGCGGCAGCGGCAACCACGACAAGCACCACCACGACGCGGGCGTTGGATGAATTCCACAGAGGCAATGTTGAGGCGGCGCAGTTCATACTCGAGGAGGCGGCCAAGTCAGAGCATAACGTAAATGAACTTTTGTCAATCCACTGCCTGCGCGCTACCTTGGCCGCAATGAAGGGTAGCATGGACGTTACGTCCATTACTGCGCAGCTCGCACCTGGGGAGCCGGTGCGGCTCCCCGTGCAGAGCTACCTAGAGGGCGTTGCCGCGATGGCGCGTGGCGATCTGGCCACGGCGCGAAGACGTCTGGAGACGGCGGTAGAGCGGTGCGAGGGTTTTGGCGCTGCATTGGTGTGTCTTGCTGCTGTGTACTACCTTACCAGCCAGTACGAGAAGAGCTATGCGCAGTACTGCTACACACTGAAGATGTTCGGGTCTGACGAGGCGCCGTCCGTGGTGCGGGTAGGAATGGGTTTGTGTGCCTTCCGGCTCCAGCGGCTCGTGGATGCCCGCCGCATCCTCGAGCGCGCCATCGAGGTGCATCCCGATGATGAGCTCGCGTGGCTAGGCTTACTAGCGGTCTACATTGACCTTCGCATGCTGCCCCAGATTCACACGGCCGTGGTGCGGCTCAAGCATTTGATGCCTCAGAACACGACGGTCCTGCTGAAAGTGTGCGACTTAGCCTACTTCCGCTCCTTGGAGGACGGACGACTGAAGAGCTCCATGGGGCGGTTGCGTAGTCTGCTGCGGTATGTGCGGCAGAGGGCTTCACCTGAGGAAATGGCGCTGGTGGACTTCCACGAGGGTCGACTGCTGCTCGTCTGCGGCGAGGTGGCAGCGGCGCAGCCACTTCTCGAATCTGCCGTGCGCGCCAACCCGAACCTCTTAGCTGCCCGTATCCACTACGCCCGTCTGCTGATGTACGCCAACCGCCACGCTGACGCGGAGACGCTGCTGATGGAGGTAAACAGGACGTGGCCGAACGAGAAAGAAGTGTTGCAGATGCTTGCCATTCTTGCAACGCGAGCGGGCCGCCACAGCGAGGCCCTTCGCTACAGTCACACCCTGACGATGACGGTGGCTCAAGGCGACGTGAACTCGTGGGCATTGGCGGCCGTGTGTTCTCGCCTCGACACGGAGCACTGCAAGCGGATCTGCGCGCACGTGCGTGCCGTTCAGCGGGAGCTGAACCTGCCGTCTAGCTGGAAGCTAAGTGCCAACCTCGCCATCCTCTCAGGAGATGTGGAGGCGATGCAGGGTATCGTGGACACGGAGCTGGGGGCGGCCTTTCTCATGTCCAACATCGCCGTGGATGTCTCCTATGTACCGCTCTTGTACAACCTGGCGTTGTTGCTTGAGAAGCGGGAGCCGGCACGCGCGCGGCAGCTTTATGTGTACCTTGTCAAGCACTGCAGTACCTTTGCTGCACCGTACTACCGCCTTCACTTCCTGGCGAAGGAGGCAGGTCAGCTGCAGCAGGCGGTGGCGTGGCTGCAGTGGCTGTTGAAGGTGCACCCGATGGAAGCCACGGCCCAGACATGCATGGCGCAGCTCTACATGGAAAGGTCGAACGTGAAGGAGGCTCTCGCTATCTTCAAGAAGGTGAACGCCTCCGAGTTGCAGCTGCCTGTAGCACTCGCTGTCGGTTCCACCTCTCTTCAGGCGTGCCAGCAATCCTCTTCGCAGTGGCCGAAGCTGCTCGCCTCGGCGCGCTCTTTTTACCGGGATGTTCTTGCCAAGGATCCCCGCAACATTCTTGCGGCCCACGGCTACGCGTGCTGCGACGGGCTCGAGCGTCGCGGAGACGCTGCTGAGGCGATGCTAAATAGTGTGAGCGAAGTGACTTCCCTTTCCACCGTGTCGACGAGCAACGTCGATGCCCACCGCGCCAACGTGAAGATGCTCAGCCACGGCTACAAGCAGGCCGCGGACTACTTCGCGCGCATGCCGACACGCACATCCGAGCAGGACGCGATGTACTCGTTCTGCATGGCCACCGAAGGTCGGTACACAGAGGCCCTAGAGCTGATGCACACCGCCACTCTGAAGGCCCCGAGTGGGGATCCGATGCTGGTGTACAATACTGCCTTGCTGCATTTCATGGCCTTTGTTGACGGACTGAAGGGCACACGCGCCCTTACAGCGGCGCAGGGTGAGGCGCTTCTTGCCCACCTGGAGTCTGGGCGGCGGGGCGCCACTCTCCTGGAGAGCATAAAGGGCAAGTACGAGTTGATGAGCCGCGCCAAGCGCTACCTGCGCTCCATAAGCGCCTACTGCGAGCGCCACTGTGCCACCGTGCACGCGCTTGTGGAGGCTGGCCAGCAACGGGCGAAAGAGCTAGCGCTGTCGGAGGAGGGATGGAGGCGCGTGTTTGCGTCACACAAGGCGGAGCAGCAGCGCCGGCAAGAGGAGGAGGAGTTAGCGGAGCACCACAAGGCGGAGGAGCGCAAGCTGGCGGAGGCAGACGTGTACGCGCGCTTTCGTCTAAGTCGCATTCAGCAGCCGGCGGCGCTGCTAAATGCGGATTTGCTAGCCGCGACGCTGGCGGATGCCATGCAGGACACGATGCCAAAAGAGGGGCAGTCAATGGCGTTGGGTGAAGAGGAGGGCGAGTTACCGTGATGCGCTCCTGCCTCTATTCGTGCTGCTCTTTTATTTTGTTCTCTTGTTTGTAGTGCGTCTCTGCCTTCGTGGTGAGTTCAGGTGTTGCCCATTGTGTGTGTGTGTGTGCGTGTGTATATACGTTGTCTACTCGGGTACTGCACACAGTGTTTCTACGCCTCATCCATTGCTGCTGCCACTGTTGCTTTCTTTGAGAGTTGTGGGTGCGTAGTGGCGTCGACGTCATAGGCGGCCCCTCTTTGATCAGGGGCGCGGGTGGAAACTCTCTTGTGCTCATTGTGCGAGGCCCGTCGAAGAAGTGGCCGGTGCGACGCAGGTGAGTGCCGACACCGCAGCGAGTTGAGGCGAACAGGCTGGCAAAACGAAAAGGAAAGACGTGCGAGCTGCAGCTGCCGAGTGGGAGATGGCGGGGGAGGGGCCTGCGCAGGCGTGCCGGTCTGAAGGGCGATGAGACGTGATGCACTGCGGCTCATTTGTGTTGCTGTATGCGTTGGCTGTGAGTGCGCGTATCTTCGCTCTCTCGTCGTCGTCTGCGTGTGTCTCTGCGCTTCCTTTGTTTTCGAGCCAGCGCGTTGTCTTCCTTCACTTTCTTTTTCTGTATTTCTTAACTCTCATCAGGGATCGGTACCCAACCAAGTCGTGCCAGCCCCACCTGTCGCTTTTGCTTGAACGAGTGTGGGTGGGTAAGCGAGTCTGCGTTTCAACACCCCTCCCCTCCCCTACTCTTCCCCTTCCCCAAGGAGGTACTCTACTCACAAGAGGTGTACGCGTACGTCTCTCTTTCTATGTGCTAACCATCGCACCTTTAACCCTTCCCCATACCTTCATCCATGGTTTGACCTCAGTCCGCTGCCCTTCCCAGGTGGACCTCTTATGCGTGACCTCAGCGCCAATGTGCCTCTTCTGAAGCCTGGAAGCTGTATGCTGTGCACCACCTTCTCTTCTCTGGTCAGCATGCGAGGGACAAGGAAGCTGCTGAGCTGCGTGAAGGGCCATTTTGTTGTTGCGCGCCCCCAGTCTGCTATCTCTGTAGCGTGCAAACACACCCACTATGATTCATGTCAGTCGACTCCTGTCAGCGATGCTAACAACTCAGAAAGTTTTTCCTCGCTCTCTACCTCTTTCACCATTTTTCTCACGTGAGTGCCTCTTTCTACACCTATTCCCTCTCTAGCCCTTTCTCACTTGCTTGCTCTTGTCGTCTGACTCTACTCGTTGGTTACCTGCAGCCGCTAACATGACGGACACAAGCGCCTATGGTGGTCTCTTCCAAGACCCGTCGTATCTCTCCTCTGACCCAGACCCGAGAAAGACAGATCCCTACGACAAGAAGGATGCCATTCCATCGAGGTACTTGGGCAAGAGCATGACAGTCGGCGGCCGCGTACCGCCCGGCCAGCACCCTGATGCGTACTTTGACAAGAAATTCCTCACTCTCGCCTCCTCGGAGCAGAATGGCGGTAAGCCGGTGGGCTATGACGAGAACAAGTGGTGCACTACCGCCAAGAAGCAGACCAAGAAGCCCATCTCCGACAAAGAGTTCCGCTACTCATCGTACCCAGAGAGGAGCACCGGCCCAGGCAGCTACTACGGCTGCTTTCAGAGCCGCCCGTACGAGTACATGACGGAGCCGTGGGACGATGGGAAGTCCAAGAAGAGAAGAGCTGCAAAACCAAAGGAAGAGGAGGAGCCGACACACCTGCCTAACATCAAGACGAACCCCGCCAAGAAGGGCACGTACGGCTACGCCGGACTGCTGCTGAGCAACCCCATTTACAACGACAACTGGAAGGATGAGCACGCCGCGGCGGAGGCAGAGAGGGCCAGCAAGGAGCGTAAGCAAGGGCCCGCACCAAAGGCCCTGGGACCGCCGTTTCACATTCCCGGTGTGAGCCACTCCTACATCGACGAGATGCCGAATACAGGTGTCTCTGGGGTGTATGCGGCCTACGAGGCCCCGGCTGATAGCGCTGCGACCAAGAACCGCAAGGCCAAGAAAGAAACTAAGGCTGTCCCTACCCTAGTCCACGAGCGCGCCTTCTGCGGGTATGCCAACCGGATCGGCGAGCAGGGTTGTCTGAACCCGTTCCCCAACGTGTGGGTGCACCCCGATGAGATGCAGCTCTCGAAGAGCGCGCAGCGCAAACAGGCGCAGGAGGAGGCGGGTCGGCCCCCCAAAGGGGCCGGTGTATGGAGACCAAACTCCTTCGAGAAGACGTCTGTAGTGTCCTCGTGCCTTCGTCGGTTCTACTGAGCAACTCGGTTTGTGTCATCGTGGTGGCCAGCGAAAGTCTTCCTCCACTCAGTCCTGTTTTGTGCGTGTGAATGTGTGTGCCCTCTTGTTTGCAGCGCTGCATCTTCTCTCTCGCCCTCGCGGAGAGAGGTGAGCAGCGATCTTCTTTTCCTTTTCGAGTTTTGTGGACCGTGCATAGGCGAATTTGACGTGGGAGGGGGCGGGCGAGGAACACACCATGCCGTCTGGCTCCACGTTACTGACGCGCTCATCATGGAATCATTGCCTCCCAGTATTCTGCTCTTTCCTGTTGACATTGCGGGAACAACCAGGCTTTCTCTCTCTCTCTCTCGTTCTCTCCTTCTTGTTCTTTCTTTCTCCTCGGTAAACGGGCACGTGGCGCTCCTAGAAAGGGGGTGCAGGCGGAGCTGCGTGTGCCCCCCTCCCCTCCCACGACTCTTTCGCTGTTGCTGTTTTTTTCCTTCATAGCGCTCCAATTACTCCTCGCTCTTGTTGAGTTTTATCACTCATATTGTGTGTATGTACACTAACCTCCTCTCCATCTGTGTGAGCAGAAGGGAGGGGACCTTTCGAAGTTATCTGCCTCGAACGACTTACCCCTTTACCCTATTTTCGGACCCTTCTGCATATACAGGGGAGAGTTCAGGAGAGACGAGACTGAAAGGAGAGGAGAGGAGAGGAGGGGAGGGAGGGGGCACCTACTGCGATGCCGTTTTGCATTTTTCTTCCTTTCTGCGTCGTATGCGTTCTCATGGGCGTCGAGCAGCACACCCTCTCCGTAAACTTCACTCATCTCTCCACCTCCGCACCGCACCGATGACACCTCCTCCTGTCTCCCTTCCTTTTATTTGTTTCAGTTTGCTATTGTACATGTATGTTGTGTGGACACCCTTACTCCTTTCGCTTCCGTGCCCCCGACTTTCCTTCCTCAACGTGGTTTCCTCTTCCCTCAAACTCTCCGCTGGTGTGGTGTACGCCTCCTCCTCGTACCCGATGTCTCCGTTGGCGGAAATCACAAAGGAAGCGACAACACGCAACAAGCGAAAGCAGCTCGTCTTCGTTTGACTCTTCTCTCAACGCATTCTGCCTCTCTCTTCTTTCACTTGCCCCTTTGCTGTCGGCCTGGTTCGCAGTCATTCACACTAAAGTGACCTGAGGACGAAAGGTAATATGGATCTACGACCAAACCTCGCGCATGTTGGCGCCAATCGTGAGACTCTGCAATTAACGTCAGGGATCGCTCACCACGCTTTGGCTTCCCCTCTTTTTCTTAACTTTCCCTCTCTTTTCCAATTTCTCTCTTCGAATTCCTCGCTTACCTACCCACACCTTGCTTGTGTGTGTCTGTGCCTGTGACGATGATGATTATGTGTGTGCGTGTGTGCCCCTTTTTATTGCCTTTGCCATGGGCCTCTTACCTCTATCGCTTCTCGCCTTGTGCTTTGACTGGACTGTGTGCGTTGCATGCGAGATGTTACTCATCCACACATTACACACATACATACACACGCACGTAGAGGCTCACGTCTGCCTGCAAAGGGGCTTTCTTTTCCGATCTCCGCTCTTTTTTTGTTTTCTTTTCTGACGTTCTCGTGCTGTTAAGTACCGCCTCAATTAAGCTCCTCTCGCTTTACCTTCATACACGTCCTCGAGCACAGCACCACAACTCTGCGCGCGTTACCCACACACTTTGGTTGTTTATACACACAAACGTACCCCACACACGATCAGAGCTTTTCTTTCTTACGAATCTATACTCTCCTTCCCCCCCCCCCCAACGCACATCGGCACCCTCGCTTCGACAGGAGACGCGTCCCGCGGTTGATAAGCTCCGCGATTCACGACAGGAAAACGGCGCGCTTCCTATTTTACGCACGCAGAAATGGCGCAGGTAGCAGAAGTGTCGCGGGCGCTGGAGAATGAGTTGTTCCGCAGCAAGTACCGCCGCATCAAGTTGATCGGCAAAGGCAGCTTCGGTGAGGCAGTGCTCGTCCGCTCGAAGTCGGATGGCAAGCGCTACGTGGCCAAGGCAATCGACTCTGCCTCGATGACGTCCAAGGAGCGGCGTGATGTGCAGAATGAGATTCGCATTCTAGCCGCCGTTGACCACCCCAATATCATTCGCTACCACGAGCACTTCGAGGATGACAGCCTCATCTTCATTATCATGGAATACGCCGACGGAGGTGACTTGAGCTCACGTATAAAGGAGGCAAAGAATCAGGACGTGCCTCAGCCCTTCGACCCGAATTTGGCGATGTTCTGGTTTCTGCAAATTTGTATGGCGCTCAAGTACCTGCACGACAACCACATCCTTCACCGAGACCTCAAGACTGCCAACATATTCCTCACCTCCAAGAACGTGGTGAAACTCGGCGACTTCGGTATTTCTACGGTTCTGCAGAACACGATGGCATGTGCTAAGACAGTGTGCGGGACCCCCTACTACTTCTCGCCCGAGCTCTGCCAAAGCAAGCCATACAACAACAAGAGTGATGTGTGGGCCCTCGGTGTCGTCTTCTACGAGACACTCACCCTGCACCGCCCCTTCAATGCCAAGACGCTGAAGGATTTGCTTAAAAAGATCTTAGCGGGTTGCTACGACCCAATCCCCACCACGATTCCGGTAGAGATGCGCTCGCTGTGCGCCAGCCTACTGCAGGTGAACTATATGCAGCGTCCCAGCATCAACCGCATCTTGGAGAGCTCCTACGTGCAAGGCGCCCTGCGCAGCTTCAGTGATGACTTGGCCCGCCAGGTGGAGAAGGACCGAAACGAATTCGAAGCGAAGCAGCTTAGCGAGCGCGAGAACCCGGCTCACCCACCCCAGCCGAAGGAAGGAGCGACAAAGGTGACACAGGCGCCGGCGAAACCGCAGCTCAGCGAGCGTGAACAGATGGCGATGCTGCGCGGCATGGACCGCGAGAAGATGAAGGCAATGCTGGCGAAGCAGGCAGCTGAGGAAAAGTCTATGCCGATAACCACAGCGGCACCAGAGGAGGTGAGTCATCCCGACGTAGATGATGACGGCGACTACATTGAGCAGAAGAGGGCCATTGTGAAACAAAGCAAGGACATTGTCGGCAAGTCAAACCTTGGCGGGCACCCAGAGGAGTTCGGCGATGGTCCCATCGGCAGTGCCCCACAGATGGAGACGATCACGATGTCGAACGGACAAACGGTCTTGGCCTCCGGCGCACGTTGCCATCTGGAGAAGGAGATGGGCGCTGAGCTGCTGGATCGCGCTGTTGAGCTTTACAACACTGGTATGATGAACGGCCTCTCCAACGCGGAGATGCAGCACGAGCTTAACGAACTCGTAGGAGTGAAGTTTGCGCACCACTCAAACGCCATCACGAAGCTGGCGGTCTGGGAAGGGAAGCAGAAGGTCATTGGCGCCTAGGGAAAGGCCGCCACGCGCGAGCCTTGTTCGTGCTGCCGTGAGTGCGCTGTGAAACCGCTGGAAATGAGGAGGCCTGAGGGCAGCAGGATGGCGCTTGTTTCGTTGTCTCTTTGCTGGGCGTTTCGGGTGTTGCCGCGTGTGAAGGTCCACTGTGGTCGCAAATGCAGCTCCGGCTTCACGCGCTGTGCGGACGTGAACCGAAAAAGAAGTGTTCCCATCCATTTCTTTACACAACCGAACACAGCTGTCGGGGCAGGGGATGGTGGCTGTACTGGCGCTGGTGTTGGTGGGCTCTTCTCAGTGACAACGTATCGTGCTGATATTGCTGCTTTTCCTTTCGTGCCTTTTTTTGGTTCTTTCAGCATTCTTCTCCGCAATGCCTTCGTCTTCGCTGTTGCCGCCTCTTTTCCCCCCTTTTCATGTTTGCAAGCGCATCGTGGTGAACTTTCCCTTCCTGATTCTCGTCGACCCTCGCCCTCCGGCACCTCGTTGCCCCATCTTCCCCCTCCTCAGTCCCTTGTGGTTTCCCTCTCTCTCCTATTTTCTCTCTGTGTTTGCTTGCCCCCGCTCCCTCCCCATCTCCGTGCATGTGATGGCATGTATGTCATCACTTGCCCACAGCTACCTCTTTTTCCTCGCTCCCTGCTAGCAGTCGCCGAGCCAACGCCACCGGTCTCCGTAGATGGGAGAGAGCAGTTCGCGAAGGGCACAGGGGGGGGGGAGGAGACAAATAAAGGGCAGAAGAAAGGAGAGACGCAAACCAAGCAGAGAAGTGCACACGACACAAACGCGAAAACGAAGGGACTTCAGCGATGCCGCTCCCCACCATTCGCACACTGTTTTAGGTGTACGGTTAGTTGTGCGAAGACGGGACTCAAGAATCATACGAAGCAAATACAATTTTTTTTTTCTTCCTTTCCCCTTTTTATTCCTAGAGACACAGCAGCAGCAACACGTAGCCACCGTAAAGCAATACGGGAAGATGAGCATGTCTTCCCAGCCGTAGCGCACTTGAAATGTCGTCTCTCCCTCTCTCACCCCTCCTGAACGTGCACACCAACGCGCCGTGACATACACCAACGGCTGCCATGAGAGAGATAGAAAAAGGATTGTGCTGGCTAATCTCAAACCACCCCTACAAGCACGCCGCCATCCCCCATTATGTACCTTTTCCACTCAATTTAAACACGAATGAATAGACAGAGATGCGTATTCACTTTTTTTTATACACTTAGCGATGGTGCGTAGTGGAGTGAAGACTGCCACAACGAGGTGTGGGGTCATATTGTCTCTATTGTTTCTGTGTCTCATCGCTTTCCTATCGCCCCTCTCTTCTTTGTCTCCTTTGTTCTTGCGTCTCTCTCCCCCTGTTCCTCCTGTCGTTTCCTCCTCCCAGTTGATGCGATTTTTGGTGGAGTGGGTCGAAGGTTTAGGGTGGTGTTCAGCGAACACGTGCCCGCCTCTATGTTTTGCGGGCTCTGTGAATGTGTCTGGGGATGACGATGGGTCGGTTGGAGGGGCAGGGCTGGGGACAGGGGTAGGGGGAGAGAGGATGTGGCGGAGTGCTTTACGCTGCTTGTTTTCGTTGACGGGAGGGGAAGCGGCAACTGCGTCGTTGAAGAACGTCACTCTCCCATTTCTCATCCGTCTTTACTTTCCACCCACCCACTCCCAGCGCATGCGGTGTTCTGTTTCGTTCTTTCTTTCTTTGGTCCTCTTTACCTCCTCTGCACCCACACGCTCTTCGTGGGTGGCACGCGTCCGCAACACACACACACACACACACACGCGTCCGAAAACAGGCGCCCATTGAGTAGACACGTACGCGTATGCGTGTGTTGCGTATCTTTTTTTTTTTTCGTTTTCCATCCCTTTACTCCTTATTTTTCATTGGTGGGCACGTGTGTGCGTGTGCCCTTTGTACATGCGCCTTTTCCCTTCGTCTCCCCCTTTTTTTCGCCAGCGTCAAACGCCACCGGTGCGTGCATGAATGGACTTGCGCAACAGCGAAGGAAACACACACACACAAAAAATAAACGTACAAAATGTGAAGCCAAACCCAAACGAAAGGGACGAACAGGTGTGGGTCAGGGGGGAAGGGGAAGGGGGGAAGGGAGGTTGCACTGCCGCATGAAAATGAAGGACGAGCGAGTCGCGACAGTGGAGGAACCGACTGCGTTTTCTCCCTCTTTCTCCTTTTCTATCTTTTTTTCTTCTGCTGTCTTCTACCTCTTCTAGACTGGTGCGCCTCGTTTGGAGGCTCGAGTAGCCCGCTTCCCTCTCTCTGTTTTCCCCCAAATGCAAAGGCGGGTTTGCCGCTTCGGCTCTTACAAAAGGATTGTGACACGTCAGTCTCGTGGAGCCGTTGCGGACCGCCTCCTTCTATTTCTTTCCGCCTTTAAAGCGACTCGTGCCCCATGCTTCTACATGTTCGTGTACAGACCAACCATCAAGAAAGCGACAGCTGCCCATCTTTGCGGATGTGCACGTGCTTTCCACCTGCCGCCGTCCACGCCACCGCCTTCGGTGCTCGTTTCTTTCCCCCTGGTGGGTGCCACTCGGCCCTCTTTCCTTCCTCGTTTTCTTCCGCCACACATATCCGCCTCTTGTCTCGCTCCCCTCCCCCCTCTCTGCCTCTACAACGAATGCTCTCGGTGACGATAGGAAAACGATAGTAACGAAGATAAAGGTCGCAGCGTTGTGCTTTTTTTTCTACACGGCTGCACGCGTGAGCTCCTCCATTCGAAGTAATCCTTTTCTCTTCATCCTTCCTCCACATCACGTCTGCAGCGGAGCTGCTGTACGTAGGGAGGCCTCCTTGCTGTGGTGCTGCTCATTTGAAACTCGTGGGTTTGTCAGTGTTCACCGTGGACGAGACAAGCCGGGGCCTCCAAACTCCCCCCCCCCCCCACCACCACCACACACACGCTCAAGCATAGAAGAAATCCGTCGACTCCATTTGTTGCTGCGGTTGACCTGCCATTAACTCCATCTTCTCCTCTGCCACATGCATCGTAATCGCATCCGCGTGCGGCCGTCGGGCAGCAATCACCTTTCAAGCGGCACCAACTCGATGCATCACATGAGCTTTGATGGCACCGATGAGTCGTTACACAACTGTCGTGCAGCTGCCCCACAGCCAGCTGAGAGCTCATTTGCGGCTCACAACAGTCAGGCATGGCATGTGCAGTCCTCTTCTTTGCCGGACGATGCCAACGACTCTGGCGAAGCCTGGCGGTACGCGCGCCGCATCGCCAGCCTAGCCTACGACACTGTCAGTGGGGTGCTTGGCGTGCTGCGTGCGAAGCCGTGCAAAGAGGTCAAGATGTCGAAAGACAATTACACCCCTCTGAAGGCACTTTCCTCCCCGACGGTCCCTCCTAACACACCCCACATCTCTGCCGCGACTTCAGCCCAAAGCTGCTGTGGTGCTCAACAGCCATCTGATGAGGCACACATGACCGACACCATCGAGCTTCGTCGTCCGCGACACAGCACATTTCAGTACCAGGCGCTACCGCCACAGCCCCCCGTTTCAGAGTCGGCACCGCAGATGCGCGAGGTGCCGCACATGCATCCGTCAATGCGAGGCTCACCACAGTACCAAATCACAGTGAACCAGTACTTTGCAGCACCCGAGCGTGACCTCTACCCTATTGTGTTCGCGAATCCGGACCAGGCCGCGAAGCACAGCGGCGCCTCCGCTTACCCGTCTCGTGCGAGTCTCCTTACTGTCCCGTCCAGCGTGCAGGGCTATGCAAAGCGTCCGCGCCTCGCGTTTCCTCCGGCAGCTGCCGAGGAGTTGCGGGTGCGCAAGGCACCTAAAACAGCCACCGACACCCATACCTTGGATGTATCATTGAGCAACGCTCCCTCGGCGATCCCGCTGGACTCACAGGATAACTCACTAACGGTTCCTATCGCATCGCTTGCGAAGCAAAGACTGTTTGGTAGGACCAAGGCAACTAACAAATGTGACGCCCCTGTTACAGCAAAGCCCTCTGCTCCGCTGGCAGATGCTCCAACCGCGAAAGCGCCTCTTTTTGGCGGCACAGCGACCGCTAACGCTGCCGCTGCGCCCCCCAGCCCTTTCTCCTTTTCAGCTAAGCCTGCCGAGGCAGCACCTGCGCGTTCTGCACCCGAGGCGCCCGCCTTTGGTGTCTCCAAGAGCAACTCGTTTGTGAAAGCAGGGCCACCGGCAGTCATTCCGGATGACAATGGATTCGCTCCCAACGCGGACAGCGACGATGACAAGGACGTGAAGTCTGCTACGGAAAATGCGGCACCAGCAAAGACCTCTTTTAGCTTTAGCCCCCTCGGCACGAAGCCCACATTTGGCGCAGCGCCGCCATCGTCTGCCGGCGCCCCTCCCAACCCTTTCTCCTTTTCAGCTAAGCCTGCCGAGGCAGCACCTGCGCGTTCTGCACCCGAGGCGCCCGCCTTTGGTGTCTCCAAGAGCAACTCGTTTGTGAAAGCAGGGCCACCGGCAGTCATTCCGGATGACAATGGATTCGCTCCCAACGCGGACAGCGACGATGACAAGGACGTGAAGTCTGCTACGGAAAATGCGGCACCAGCAAAGACCTCTTTTAGCTTTAGCCCCCTCGGCACGAAGCCCACATTTGGCGCAGCGCCGCCATCGTCTGCCGGCGCCCCTCCCAACCCTTTCTCCTTTTCAGCTAAGCCTGCCGAGGCAGCACCTGCGCGTTCTGCACCCGGGGCGCCCGCCTTTGGTGTCTCCAAGAGCAACTCGTTTGTGAAAGCAGGGCAACCAGCAGTCATTCCGGATGACAGTGGATTCGCTCCCAACGCGGACAGCGACGATGACACGAGGAGCAATAACAAGAGGGCCAAGGCTGAAAGCGCGTCCCCGGATGGGGGCAGCGGTGCCTTTTCCTTCAGCCTGAGCTCTAGTCTCGCGAAGCCGCCTTTTGGATCTGGACTTACATCTGCCGGATCGCCATCGTTCGGGGCAAGCACAGGTGCCTCTGGGACCGCTGCCAAGCCGTTCTCTTTCGCCAATCCCACGTCTACAGGGCTGTTTGGCGCCTCATACAGCTCTGGCTTTCCTTTCTCTACTGCAAAGAAGTGAGGCTCTCCTCTCCTTCTCTCTGTACAAATGCACTCGATTGGCGCTTCCACTGTTGCCCCGCTTGTGTCTCCCTCTTTCCCCACCTCTGCACTCCATGTGTACGCTGTCCGAAACGGTGAGGGACACGGAGAATTTGCCACGGCGGGCGTTGCCCGAAAGAGAGTTGATCAAAAGGCAGAAAATATCGTCGTCACACCTCGGCTGTCGCGTAGATGTCGAGTCACGTCGTCTTTGCTCGCCCGCACCTTTTTTCATTTCGTTTTTTTTTCTTTACGTGCAGCACCTCGCCACGGCAGGGGGCTGCGCAGCGGTGCTGCCACCGCCCCTCCCTCCCTCCCTCCCTCCCTCCCCTCTCTCCTTTGGCCGGCTTTGCAGTCGTTGTGGTCTTGTCTCTCTCTGCCTTTGTGTGCGTGTTCGCCTTCTCAAGTGGGCTTCTTTCCGGCCTCACTGGCACAGCGCACCCTCTTTCCTCCTTGCGCATCGAAGTGGGGATGGGGGTGCGATGCTCATTGGCTGTCGCGCTGGTTTTGTTGTTAGGCGGCTACGGTAGAGACAGTGCGCTCCGTGTTGAGTGCCTTTTCGTTTGTTTGTGTGTCTTGTACTCATCACCACCCCTGATGGCGTGGGGACACTTCAGTGCGCAGTACTCAGGATCCCGTACCCCATCATGTGTGGGAAAGCCAGGTGGGCTCCCCTGTACCTGCCACTGCCCGACCACTTTCTGGTGGTGACAGGGCCAGGCACCAGCGACGCAGGGGTGTGTAGAGATTTAGCGCTGCTGGTGTTGGCGGCCAGGCCCTGGATGGCGTTGCGTTGAAGCGGCCCGCGACAGCGAAGACGCTTGTGGTGCCCATATGATAGGCCGAGTGTCCGCGTGGCTCGAACGTATCCCACCCAGTTCCCCATTGCCTACTGGTGTGAGGCCCCTGAGCCCCGCCGAGGGATGCACCAGGTGGCGAGGAGGGGTGCAATGGAGGCGGCGGTGAGGCGACCTGCGTAGCGTGGGTGGGTGGACAGGGTTCGGGGCAGAGGCCGTGCTCAGATGGCTGAGTCGGCGAATTGCTGTAGTGCGTGCCGAGTGCTGCTTCGCACGACACGATGGGCCTCTGGAGAGGCCACGGTGGGGTGAGGAATTTCACTCATGCAATGTGTCAACAAAAGGGGCACGATGGTCAAAGAAAACAGTGTCTTGGATGTGCGTGTTTGGTCAAAGCAGCAGCGATGATCCTACTGTTTGTGCGCCTCTTTTGGCGTATGCGTTGGTGGAGGAATGTCGGCTCCTGTTCCGACTTCTCTCCTCCTCAATCTTTCTGGGTATTTAGGTGGCGATGCGACATGTTGCAGTGTAATATCAGACACGTTCAAACTCAAAGCGTGCTTTGTTTTGCAGGTCGAAGGACCGAGGCTGTGGTGGCTACTGGAGAGCGGCAAACGTTCGCGTTTTCTTCACTTGCGCTGGAGGAACTGCCAAACGATTGAACAACGCTGCGAGTTGGGAGTGGATTCCCAGCCTTAGCCCCGCCCCCCCCCCCCCCCCCTTACCGCTGCTGTCTTCACGCTCTGGTAGATCACCTCGCATCGCATGAAGAACGACAAGGAAGCAGCGCGAATACGTCGAGGGGCTCCCTGGCCAGCTTTGAACGCGCTCTTTCGAACCAGCGTGATGCGTGTCTACCACCGGTTTGTGAACACGTTGTGCTTTCTTCCCCAGTTCGTGTGTGTACGTAGACATGGGCTCTGATATACCCGCATTTGTTCTCGTTGCTGCTGCCCTCCCTCGTTCTCTCGTCCCCTCATTCGCTGCTCTCTCGTGTCGACTCTCGCTCGCAGCACCACACAAACGAAGGAGGGGAACTACGGAAACAGAAATAAGCTGCCGCCCGTCGCTCGAAAGACCGCGCGGTGACTGTCTTGTTCTTTTCTATTCCTGGCTGCGGCAGCGCGTCGCTTTTTCTCTCTTGTTGTCTTCCTTCTCTGTCCCCGTCTCTGGTGGTTCATTGGACACGACCCCATAGTTCTCTTTCTTTGGCGACTCTCTCTTCACCACTGTTCACCGTCGTCTACCTCCTCTCGCATCGCTGTTCATTCTTCAAATTGTATCTGACGGCTTCTTCCTCGATCATGTCGACCGAAGCGCGACGGGAGGAGATTCAACGCCAGCTACAGGACCTGCGCGAAATGCGTGAGCGCGAGCTGGCCACCTTTGACGCTGTTGCCGCTGCGCACCCAGAGTTGTCGGCGCCGGAGATCACTGCCTTGGCACAGAAGAAGGCCGAGGCGGAGGTGTCGCAGAGTCTGTCACTGGATGGCGTGGTCATATCCGTGGGAGAGAGAGTTTGCGTCAAGGATGACATTCACTTGCTGCACCGCGCAGATCGCGGGCACTTCGCCGCCGATCCCCTCAGATCGGTATACCTTGGCGAGAAAGGCCAGGTGATGCGGGTGATGAAGTCCTTTCAGGGAAAGCCAGCTGTGGAGCTGCGCTTCGCCGACGGTGCCACAAAGATTTTCTTTGTGGAATGCCTCGTTGTTGCGCAGAGAAGTGATGGCGCAGGTGCAGAGATCCACAACCGCGCCGCCGCTCGGCACACCGACCCAACAAAGGGAGTCCCGAGCTTATCGAGCCTGACGGTACCACCGCCGCCACCTTCGGTACCAAAGGTAGAAGCACGGCCAGATTGGGGCCACCTGTGCATGCCACATCGTCGGCCCTCTGCTGCATTGAGTGCTGCTGCACTGCCAGCCTCCGTTCCGCCACCGCCCCCTCCCACTGTTAAAGAAGTACGCAGCACCTCTACCAAGCGTGCGGCGCTGACCCCAGCTGGAACGTTGTCGTTTTCTATCCCCACCCCCACAGCGCCCGCTACATCATCGGCCACCGAGCTACCGGTGAAGAAGGTCATCCGTGAGGCTCAGATGAAACCGCCTGCCGCTGCTCTAGCGGCTCGTTTGGTTGTGAAAGCGCCGCCGAGCGGGCTGAGTCGGCCATCGCCTTCGTTGCGTAGGGACTCGCTCCCTGCGACAGCGACAGCGGGCAGTGTACAACTGAGTCGTTTGTCGGATTTTTCGATGGGCTCGGTTGTTGAGGAGGGGTTGGGTTCGCCCCTGTCGTGCGAGGTACAGAGCGGTGTGCCGCGCTGCCCCAGTTCCGCAGTAGACTCGGAGGACATACCAGACCTTCGTCCTACACCGAGCTCTTCCTTCTGTAACAGCGGTGGTTCGGTTGATGCGGCGGCGGAGAGCTCGGCCGGTGCGACTGTGGGGTTAGGCGATGCGGTTGGTCCCTCAACGACCTCCTTGCATGAGGCGCCCACGACCCCAAAGCAGGCGACATCGGACCTCTTCGATGAGGCTACAGCACTGGCACAGCGGCGTTCCAGCGGTGTAGGTAACTCAGGCACAAAACTGTGCTGGCTTGTCGGCCTCTCCAACTCTGGCGGCAGCCTCTCCGAGCCCCTCCGCATCTCCCTGCAGGCGCAGTGCACCACCATGTTCGCAGTCTTCGCTGCCGTCACTCGCAAGTTGCGGTGGGACAGACAGCGCCTTACGGCCACCCGTCTCTTCACAGACAAGGGTGTCGAGATTAAGTCGGCGAGTGCTGTGCGCGATGGCATGTATCTGGTCGCTACCACAGGGTGTGCTTACAAGCCTGAGGGTATCGCATTGCCCTTCGCCGACGTGGGCGATGCGCGGCTCGCCCCTACAGGCGCAAGCCGTGCGACCAAAGCCCCAAACACCCGTCCCACCTCAGCTATCACAGGCACAGCGGTCGCGCCTGCCGCCACATCGAGCAGCGGTGCTACCCCAGCTGAGCCTTCTCCTGCACCTGTGTCTTCTTCAAGGAAAGCCACTCCTCTTCCAAAGCAGTCAACTGCCACGGCGGCGCCCAAGCGTGTTGCGCCTCCGCCTCTGACGGTAGCGAAGGTGATTCACATTCGCGTCTACGAGAACGGACTCTACGACGACAACATCTACCGCACCGTCACGGTTCGTCCAGCATACAAGACGCTCAACGTTCTCAAAACGGTAATCACCCGTGAGCTTCAGTGGCGGGACGGCAAGAAGGTGCGCCTTCTTTTCGATGCCTCGGGTGCGGAGGTTGTAGAGCTGTGCAGCCTTCTCGACGGTGACACAGTCGTCGCCTCGGCAGGTGACCGCTTTGTTATTCCTTACCCGAACACCGTGATTCACAAAGAGGCCATGAAGTTATCCGAGCGGTTGTGCTGAGGTGGCTGGACGTTGTAAAGTGTGTGTGTGAGGCGGTGAGGCGGCATGAGTCCTTGCCACTGTGCAATCTTCGAGTGCTCCTCTTCTATGGGCAGTCGATGTATTCGTCTTGTACGGGGATCAGCAGTACACGGAGAGGAACCCAAGGTTCCGCAAGACAGGCTTGGGCTCCTTTGGGCACCGTCCTCACACTGACGCGTCAGGTCTGCGTGTACAGGCGCGTTTCTTTATGTTCTGTGTTGTGGTTGGCGAAGTAGAAGTCCGTCCTCGACGACAACCGCTGCCTTGGAAGTGGCGAGCACAATCGTGCACGTCCATCGAAGCGCCACGTTTCACGTTGCGTTCGTGTATGCGTGCGTGTAGAAGTGCGATGCAACATCTTTGCTACAACTGTAATGGATGACCAATGCGTACGACAGAGAGAGAGAGAGAGAGCGAAGATGACATGTGCCAAGGGTGGCAAGGAGGGGAGAGAAGCCACGAAGGCGAGCCGGGTGGACCGCAATACAGTCTCCGTCACGGGAACGCCTACCCCACACCTTTGTTGCCACTCGTGTTTTGCAGTCCCCGACACAACGCGGCGTATGTGCGCATGACAATAGGGTGTGTCTGAGGCATACGCGCTGGCGCGATGTGTGGCTGATCTCCTGAGGACCCCGAAACGATCTGCGTCCGGGTCTGTGGAGATCGATGGACTTTGTGGCAGTGCCTTTGCCACCTGCGAAAAGTACCATCATGTCTCTCTTCTTGCCTGACGCTGCTCGCATTTTTTTGGGTCTTTTCTTCTTCCCCTACTCGTCTTGCTTTTCCGTTATGTCTGCGCACATCACACCCGCGCAGACATACGCACAAACGCACGTACCACTCTTAACAAAGAACAGATTTTAATAGAACGCAGCGCTGGCTGCTCAAGCGCTGCGTCGCTGCCGGTGCTGTACTGCTGTGGCGACACCCTTAGAGTCACTCCTCCCCCTTTTTCTCATCTTCCGGCAGTTCTTCAAGCACCTTTGCTTACTGCTTCACCGCGAGCCTTGTCTCCTCCCTCTTTCTGTGCTCCTCTTGGTCGCGTCGAAAAGGACTCTTGCCTTGCTGTGTGCCGCCGCGGAGTCGTCCGCGCCGCCCAAACATGATGCAGCGCGCGGCGGAGGCGACGCTAGTAGGAGAAGCGTTTTCTCAGTTCAACTTCACCGTCGACGCCGCGGCATCTAATGCGCTGCGACGGGCTACAGATGCATTTTCGATGGAAAGCACGGATGAGGTTGTAGGACTTGTTCGCCAGCTGCTGGAGAAGCTTCTTCAGACGGAGTCGTCGGCTGCGGCTGCGTGGACGCAAGTGTACGTGTTTGGTTCGAGTGGTCTGGGCGCCGCTATCACGGGCAGCGACATCGATTTGTATGGTGAGCGATTTCCTCCTTCTCTTGGTTTCTTTTTTTCTGTTTGCGCTTAACATCTTCCCTCCCCCCTCCCCCTCTCTCCTCTCTTCCTTCCCACCTCGCTCGTTTCTCTCTCTCCCTTCTCGCTCTCTCTCCCCCCTCTCTCTAGCACCCCATCTGCGTTCCTTTTCAGTGATCTCTGGGGGAAGCACCGCAGGGCAGCACCGCAGCAGGCATGTGGGGAGGGGAGGGGAGCAAAGGGGGAGGGGGCAGTAGAGTGGGCAAGGAGGATGCTTTCGTTGCTTGTGTATCCTTACCGACGCGCAGACCTTCCATCTCTCTCGCTTCATTCCACTTCAACTTTCATTTCTCTCCTCTACTCTTCTCTCGGCTTCTCCGCATGTTCGAACCACACATTATGTGTGTGATGGTGGCGATCACGTGGACCACCACCTCTCTCTACACCATGCTCACATGTCTCCCCACTACTCTTTTCTTTCTCACTTACTCGTCTGCATGACGAACCACGTGTACATCCTCGTACGCCCCATCCATGCTGGGCATATACGGTGACGCGATACTGCGGTCATGGCGCATGGCGGCGCCGCACCGTCTCTCTCGGGTTTCTCCTTCCTCTTTTTCCCTTTATCCTTCTCCACGCCTCATGCCCTCATCCGAGGCGTGAACGGGGACGGCATGCGGAGCTCTGCGTACTTCGCCGTGTGCGTCTTCACTGCAACATGACAAACTGCTAACACGCAACGACGGTGGTGCGCACATGCGCACACGCCGCCCCGTCGTTGCACTCAGTTCTCTCTTTCATTTTTTTTTCTTTCCTCGCTGCGTGCTGGTCGTTGCTGCATGACCCTGCGAAGAATTGCATTGTGCTCCGCTTCTGTGAACACTACTTTGTTCTTCCAAAAATTACCGCGCTTGACTGAGGGGCGCCTGCAGGACGTTGTCGTGGTCACGTCAGCTCGTGTTCCGCTGATCAAGTTTTCGTACAAGGGCGTCCATGTCGATCTTCTCTTTGCCTCTGTGGATATGCGGACCGCGCCTGATACAAGTGAGCTGCTGCGCGACGACTTTCTTTCCCTGGTGTCGCTGCCCTGTCGGGCAACCGTGAATGGGATTCGTACAATTCTCGAGATCCGCCGCCGTCTTCCCCTTCCGCTGGATTCGTACGCCTGCGTGCTGCGCGCTGTAAAGTACTGGGCGGCGCAGCGGCAGGTTTACGGGAACCTCTACACATTCCCCAACGGCGTGTGCCTTGCCATCATGGTGGCCCGCGCCTGCCAATTTTGCCCCGTCGCGGACAGTGGCGTCATTTTGCGCTTCTTCTTCTCCCTGTACGTGTGGTGGCTCTTGCGGGACACGCGCATGGATCCTGTCTCTATTGTGCCCAAGGAGGAGGACGCAGCTATCGTGCGAGTGCCGGGGATGCCGCCGCCGTGGGATGCAGTCTGGGACGCGGCCGATCTGTTCCCGGTGCTGAATCCGGCCCAGCCTACCGTCAACGCCGCCCACGCAGTGGGCCGCAGCGGACTGCAGCTCTTTTTCAAGGAGCTCCTCCGTGCCGAGCAGCTGTGTGCCTCAGTCCCACTGTCGTACTCGGAATTGTGGAAGCCGTACAATATACTCGATGAGCACCGCTTCTTTGTGGGCGTTCACATCTCGTGCGAGCACCCATCTCTTGCAGCGTGCGAGGACACTATAAATGCATGGAAGGGGTACGTAGAAAGCAAGTTGCGTATGCTTGTGTACTCGCTCGAGTGTGTGGCGGAGGTGCGGCCATTTCCGCGCCCAGTCGTCGATGAATCGCCCCGAGAGGTGACTCGGAGCGGGGTGACAATGCATTGCCGCTCCCGCGCATTTTTCTTTGGCGTCCGCAACGGCAACAAGGATGTGGCACGCAGCGATGTGGAGGCGGCATTCAGCGAGTTCGAGTTTTCGGTGACGGAGGGCACCACTGGAAAAAATCCGTTTGAGTGGGACAGGGAAGTCATGCTGGGGCCACGGCTGTCTTTCTTCTCCATCTATGACCCATTGACAGCCGACTCACCGTGTCAGGCACTCTACAGTGCGTGCGCCGATATTATGGGGTCTGCGTTGTGAAAAAGCCACCATGATGGCGTGTTATGGATGGGTCTCCTCTTCGGCGCTGCGTGGATGAACTGCGACGGTGACGAGATGGGTCGGCACCCGACACCCGCGTTCTGTGGCAGCCCCGTGTTTTTTTAGTTTTTTTTTTTCTCACTCGCCTTCCCAGACCCTCTTGCACGTCACCTCGACAAGAGCACAGAACCCTCCTCCCAACGCACGCCGGGGAAGGACGGCGAACGAAGAACGCAAAGAACAACAGTGAAGGTTAGAGGCCACCGAATGGCACACACAAAAAGAAAAAAAAAACAATCACACTACGAAGGCTCACGTCTGACGTGCTGCCGCGGCCGCCGCTGCCCACTCCGGACTGTAGGAGGGGGGGGGTGGGAGGTGCTGCATAGTGGTATCGCATGCGCCACCTGGCGATCACTCGAAGAAGAGTAAGAAAGGAGAGTTACCCCCCTCCCTCATACACGCTCCACCCCACTGAACCCTCTTCGACTTCACAATATGGCTGTTTCTACCCCCGACGCATGCGCTCCCATTCTAACACCCCTGTTTCCCTCTCTCGCTTCTGCCCTCTTCTGTTGTCTCATCAACTGCCGATTTCGCAGGTGCCCTGCTGCACCCGCCGATCCTCTCGAACCGCTAGTGGGCGATCGAAAACAAGAAAGGGTCGTGTCTTCACATGAGTTTCTTTGCCAATCCTCTTGCAGAGGAGGAGGTGGTGCCACCCGACTACCCCTTGGAGCAGTACGACGAGCTCAAGCGCGAGGATGACTTCAACGAGCTCCTTGTGCGATCCACAAAGTTGGAGGGTCGTCAAAGTGGCGGCGACGATGGCACGCCAGCCAACCCCGAACTTGAGGCATGTTTGCGTCACATCCGACAGCTGCGCTCCTCTCTGGAGAGTACGTGGCTTCGAATGAGCGAGTCGCACATTGAGCCGACCCGTGAGGCGCGCATCGTGCACACGGTGGAGACATCCAATCTGTCTACATCAAACTCCTCCTTTATTGGGGCTCTTGACAGTGCCATCGCGCAGGTACACCACCATGTTGCTCAGCGTGAACGACTGAACCAACACCTGCGTGCACTGGTTAAGCAGGAGGCTGCTCAGTTTTCTTCCTCGGCACCCCACCCACTCGCTGCGTCTGTGGTATGCGCGCTCAATGCACCAAACTGGAGGTGGTCGCCCGAGACACTCTCCTCACCGCACTCGTCGGAGGTGGTAGCCGAGCGTGCAGCTGGGGCTGTCCGTGCACTGGAGACACTCCTCCCTTCCATGTCGATGGAGGAGGTCGCGTTGGCAAGTGCTGCGATGCAGCAACTGTCATATGGACTGCAGTCCTGGAGTGCTTTGAAGCACTGCTGCGACGCCCTTCGTGCCACTGTGGCGGTGAAATTGCAAGAGCAGGCAGAGGCCCATTGCGCTGCTGAGGTGTTTGCTCGGTGGACCGCGCAGAGGCAGCTAGCATGTGGTGAAGCGGCCGCATCGCAGGCGCCATCTCCAGCGACCATCACGCCCTCTTTCGACATCGCGGCGGTGGAGTGCCTCAACAAGGAGCTGAGCGAGGAGAACGGGCGGCTGGAGGTGGTACTTGCGCGTCTCCTTGCCACCCAGCAGCTTGACAAAGCGCAGCCTGACGCCTTCGCTGGAAGTGCTCTGGTGCAGTACGTCTCCCTCACAGACAGTGCACGGGAGCTGGAAGAGGAGATCGATCGCCTAGGACGTGCTGTGCTGTACCTTCGTAGCATTCTGGCAGAGTCCTCTACGATGGAGTTGTGGGGGGCATGTAGTGCAGGTGGCGCCGCCGCCCTATCGACGCAGAACCCCAGCCACGAGGGAACGAAGAGGCTAGCGAGTCGTCTGAGCCGCATCCACGCCGTGAAGAAGGAGCTGTGGCCGCGGCAGGCAGTGAGCGATGGCGTAGAGACGGTGAGCGACACCGTCAATACCATTCTGTCCCTCGGCTTGAACCGCCTTCTAGAGGTGCACAACGTCTGCCTACATGCAATGGCGCTGCTCAGCACTTACTTTGAGAAGCAATCGGGGAACGCGGCCTTTCTCAGCCACGCAATGCGCGGCGGCGGTGTGGTAGAGGATGCCACAGTGGAACGCGTGCTGGATGTGCAGCCCCCTGACGTGGGGCTGGTGCGGCAGTGCTGTGCTAACATGCGTAACTTGAGCGCCGATCTTGACGCCACGCTGAGGAGTATTGTGGAGAAGTCAATCACGGCTTCGACCGCCCATCTCACTCAGTGGAAGGCTGTGCGGGGCCTGTTGACCGAGCTCCTTCAGTCCGCCCTGGCCACGACGCCGTACGTGCACGCCGAGTTTTCGGCACGGCTCGCAGCCTACGCGGAGCCGAATACGCCGTCCGCCACAACTACATCTTCCATCTCCGAAATGGGGACTCAAGTGCACGCGCGCCTCGACTGGGCGACGGCGGTGCTCGCCGAGGAGGCGAAGGCATTTGCTGATGAGAAAGCCACTCAGCGGGAGGTTATCATGGCGTTCTGGGCGGCACAGATAACGGAAGTCAAGAAGAAGATGGCGTGGCTGGAGAAGCAGCCCAACGCCCCGCTCCTAACGCAGCTGTGCGACGTGGAGAGGGAGAATGAGCAGCTACGCCATCAACTGGCCTCCATGCAGGAGGCTTCCGAGGACGCGTCCGTCTTGGACAGAACGTTGGCAGAACTGCAGAAATGCACCGCCGAGGAGGCCCGATGCAATGCGACAGTGCGGGCAGAGCTCGAGGAGCTCGAGGCTGCAAGGCGCGAGTTGGAGACGCAGCGCGATGCGCTGCTCTCTTCTCTGCTGTAGGGATGACTGGACAGGCTTCCAGCGGAGAGCGCGCCACAATGAGTTTAACGAGGCCCCTTAATATGGATGACTCAGCTGCATGCGCCACCGATGTCTCTCGAAAAGCAATTTTATTTTGAACTTCCCTTTTAAAGGTCTTATGCGCCACTGGCGGTAAAGCACTGGCTGGCAATACTTGCCTCCAGCTTTGGATGAACACACTTCGGTTCGAGGCTACGCGTTGGTGCGATGCCGATGACTTGTTTTCACCTTCTTCAAGGCAATTCGCTACGGCGATGACCGTGACGCCATTTACTCCCCCCTTCTCCTTTTCCCCTCGCGCCCATACCCACTCACCCACCCACACGCCAACTCACCATCGACTCTGTGTTCCACTATCAGCGCTACTGTCTTAACATTGCTGCCACCAAACGAAATGTCTTGCCGCGTAGGCCAGAGCGACTGGATCTTCACCGATTCCCCGGCGTGCTATGTCACGCCGAACTTGCGTCTGCGCCAGTGCATTTGCCCGCTGACAACGTGTACTCCCACTGCGACAGGATACGCGTGCTATCTGACATCGTCCGTTATGATTCTCTCAGGCCTGCTAGTCGTAGTCTGGATCATGGCTGCTTGCGCGTACGTGTACGTATCGAACCGCGTTGGGGAGCTGGAGCTAGAAGCCCGTGCGGAGAAGGTGGTCTCTCTTAGTCGCAACTACTACTACCACAAACTCTTCGGCACCGGTAGCCCAATGTTTTCGCCGAGTGTGTATGTACCGGATAAACGGCTGCACTCGGAGTAGACGGCATGACTTTGTGGCGAAGCTGCGATTTCAGAGTCTCCGCCCCTTTCTCTGTTTCTTTCTCCTGTTTGTGAGTTTCGTCTCGCACCTCTTGAGGGGATGGGGGAGGGGGCTACTGAAGACATGCCTGCGTCGGTCTCTCGTGAAGAGCTGGGAGCGCGCGCGCATTAGCATGCTGGTGTGAAGTAATGGATTTTGTGTGGAAGGGCTGGCGCTTTTCTCTGTAGGCGCTTGCGAAGGAGGTGCACGGGCGGCACCGCCATTGCAGCAACGGATGAGTCTCTTTTCCTTCACTCGCGCGTGTGGCGCTTTGTTCTTTTTCCTCTTTTCTTCGGCAGGAGAATTCTGCCGATGCCTTTGCCTATCCATCTTCGCTTCCTCCCCCACTGTGTTGCTTCAGCTGAGAGGAGCAACGCTTTCTCTCTCTCTCTCTTGCCTCGCCCCTCGGTGTACTGGAGCGCTTGTGGGCATGCCAGTGGCGGATTTCCCCTTCTTAGCCGCCTCCCGCGCTTCCTCCCTGGTGCTCTCGTTTAGGGTTGAGCGGTGCTTTTCTACTCACGCCTCCTCTTCGTCTGCTCTGTTTTCACTTTTCGTTGTTTTCTTCTTACATTGCCCCTGATGATGCTGACCACCTTTGCGCGTGATATTGGGGTGTAGTAACCACTTTGTGGGGAAGCCAAACAGCCTGCGGTGTGGCCTCAGGTGCGACTGTACGGACTCTTGGTGTGGGCGGAGAGGGCTTAGTTGGCGATGGGCTGGAGAGAGGTGTTGTGGCGATCGCACTTCTATACCAGCTCACTACGAATTGTGCCGACGGCTCCCCACGTATGCACGCATCCTTCGTAAATTCGGCGCCTCCCCACCAGCCGACAAGTACGTCGCTTTTTTCGTTTTCACGCGTGTTCTCTAACGTCTTTTCTGTTCGCTTATACTTTTTCTTCTTCTTAGCGTCTTGGCGGGCCGCTTTGTGTGGTGTCTCTTGGCGTGTTTGCTGCGTGCTGTGTCGGCGATTGTCTTAGATGGGGTAGGTCTGCGTTGTCTCCTCCCCACTCATCCACAGACGCACAGCGGTCGCGCACTCATGAACGCCGCCGTCCCCTACTTCTCCCACTTTTCCCTCTCTGTCGCATCTGGTTGGTCAAGCCAACGGCAATCCGCACTGTCGGCTGCGCAGCACTGGTGCCTTTCCCTCGTATCGTTTTCGCTCACTTTTCTCTTATCATCGGCTGGCCTCTCGTTGTGCTGTTGAGCTCCGGTGGCGGCGGCGGCGATATGCGCTCAGGAGAAAAAAACGGAGGTGACGCCGACCGCCACTTCGAAGGAGCGGGAAGGGGGGGGGGAGGGGAGGGGGAACGTGACGAGAGTTCGGGATTTAATGCGCTTTGTGGTGCACAAAGGACAGACTGAGCGAGAGGTTGGCGGAACCGATGTGCTCCAGCGGTGGGTGCCAAGGTGAGTCTGTCTGTGTAGTGGCGAGCTACAACGACTTCTCCTTCCCAAGGAGCGCAGTGACGAAAAATAATGACACGTCTCACCACTACTGCCATCTTCACCGCCCGCTGAGGTCAGTGGTCTACCACACTCCAACGTCTCTTGGGCTTAACTGCACGGGAAGGAGGCATTCATCGCAACACTGAGCTGTTAACACTTCTGCAGCACGGCGGATAGCTGCGGTTGCTGCAAACTCTGCTGTTAAGTAGCGAGCACCACACACGAACGCAGCGAATCAGCGAGGACGCGAGGACCCGCCGGCGAAACCAATAGCAAAAGAGCGGGGAGGTAAGCGGGGGCTCATGGGTGCTTGAAAGAGACCTGGCGCTGTTCTTGGCATGCACGCGCATCCGCGTCCCCAGCAGCATATGCGACGTAGGCTTTCATTGGTAGGTTCTGGTGAAAAAAAAGACAGTCAGTCGCGCGTGCTCGTGAAGTCGCTGATGAGATGTGTGGCGCGTAGTGTCGCCGCCGTTTGCTCTCCTGTGTCACGGTGCGCACGAGCTTTACTTGACAGAGCGGAACGACCACCTGCGCCACGGAAGTCCCCCCCCCCTCACCACTACTGACCCGTATGTTCCTCTCCTCCTTCAAGAAGCATCTCTACCCCACCGCTCTTCAATCGGTTTTGCACTTTCCCGCTCTTAGTTCCCCCCTTTCAATGTTATCGCGATATGCATCACCGTGTGAATTGCACAGCTGAAGGAGCCGCACGCGCTCACGTGTGCACAGGATCGAACGAAAAGAGCAGAAGAGAAGCTGAAATGTCGAATTAAAGCGAAAAGGCATCTTCGCGCATGCGTTTGCCCACGACTTATGTGCACGCACCCCTTTTTCTTCTTCGCGCTGTCGTCATCCTTCATTGGTTCCCCAGCCATCGTATCGGCACCATTACATTTTTGTTCGGGGGAGGAGGGCTGGTTGGTGCGCGTGCATCGCCGCCTCTCTGCGTGTCATTCCGCCCCCTTTGAAGAGTCGCGAGTACCCTTACGTCGACGAGGGTGTCCCTTCAGCGCAGGACACGGCTGCGCACATCGATAACGGTGCCGTGCAGTCCCATTCGTTGTCAGCTACCCCATTTCCTCACAAATATCCCCACAGCGTACAAGCACGCATACAGTGGCATATTCACACCCCTTCACTCAAGGTACACCTCTCCACCCACCTCTATTTAGGAAGGCACCGAACCCGTTCACATATATACATATATATGTGTAGGTGGGCGAAGGCGCGTTGTCGACCCTCTCCCCTTCCCCCCTCTTGCGTCGGTTTCGGAGGAGAGTTGAGCTTCTCGCGTGATGGTTGAGATTGGAGAGCGAAAAAAGGGAAAAGAAAACCCCCTTTTCATTTGTGTAGATGTTGCGTCTGTACATCTCTGTTGTATGGGGCGTGGCTCTACACATTAATATGAATCATCTCTGACGTCGTTATCGTCTGGTTCTCTTTTCGTTTCGGAAGTGAAAAGGCGGGCTCTTGACTGCTGACCTTCTTCGACGAGCAGCCCCATATGCCTGTGGAGGCGTTGTCCTGCTTGCGTTTTCTCCTCTGCAGCGCTGCACTAGACACCGAGATATTTAGCGCTCATGAGCAGCGCGCGCGTGAGGGGCGTCTGCTTCCTTTCACGCAAACTACCACATATCCCTTTTCCGGCAATAGACGTGTTTTCCAGGCCTCTGGGTCAGGGGAGTGCCCCACTCCCCCCTCTCCTGAGGCCGAACCATGCGAGACTGGATAGGCTGAGAAGGGTGAGAGAGGCTTCTCACCTCAGATGTGCCCACGTACAGGCTAAGCAGGTAAATATTCTGTATGGAATGCAGTTTGTTATCCGTGGACCGAATGAAGGTGTCGCGCGCAGCTTCCTCCCACACTTTCACCCGCCTCGATTGCTGTTTCTCGGAACAGAGGAGGGAAAAGAGTTATTCAGCTTGATGTCTGAGCATATCGTCACATCGAGCGCTTGCTGCACATAATGTAGAAATCCATCATCTCTCATGCTTCACTCTCCCTTAACTACTCTCCCTGGACGCTGCGGCGCCGAAGTTCTTCTTGAGCGCGATTTATCAAACTTTAGTTCATTTCTTCCAGCGCACACTGTGGAGAAGCGAGACAAGTGGCCAACGAGAGGGAAAGCGGAGCCGCGAAAAGCAAGAGGAGGAGGAGGAGGACACCAAAGCCGCTTTTTCTTCACCGCCCACGAGCAGTACCATCTGCTGTTAGTGTACACCTACGGCATACGGAAACAATGCCGCCTTCACTTTCCTCAGACCCGCTGACAATCGTCGCTGCCGCGGCAGGAGTTGTAGCCGGGACCGCTGTGTTCGCCTGGGGCATTTTGCATTGGGATCGGCGCCAGCAGCGGCATGAGGGCCCTGATTCCCCGGATTCCTCGTGGACAGCCCAGCAGGTTGCAGCATGGCTCCGTGAAAACGGCGTCAGCAAGAGTTCTGTGATGTTGTGTTGCCGCTACAGGGTGGATGGCGACACACTGATGCGGCTGACAGCGCAAGATCTCTATCACATGAGCGTACCGTTGCGCGACGCGCGAATGATCCTCGCAGCCATAGAAGATGTACGGAACTGCCCTGTAATTTTGTCCTCTGTGCTGCCGCGCTCTGTCTCGCGCCGGAGGTCAAGCCCTTCTCTGCGAAGTGCCCAGCTAGCCGTTCCCTCCTCGGCTGAGCAGTTCGAGGCCGCCTGGCGGGCGCTGGTGCGAACCTTTACCCTGCCCGCAAACAACTCATCACCAGCCGAGCAGCAGCAGCGATTGGCGGTATACACTGGGACCCTTTTGGAGAGCTTTCAGGTGCTGACTGTGAGCGAGCAGGCGACTGCACTGTCGCTTGTGGCCGCAGCTGAAAAGGTCCGTGTCTTTCCCTCTGGTAACATGTCGCGGGATGTGCACCCCGCGCCGTTGTCCACTGACACGCCTACGGATACGTCTTTCTCCATGGAGGCGATGGAGGAGAAGCTGAAGCCTTTGCATGGTATGCTCGACGGGTTTCTGGACTTCCTGCGCTCTCCAGACCTGGACGCGGTGGCGCCAGCCGAATTCGAGGAGCTGGGCGAGCGAGTTGCAGCGCAGGTAAAGCGGGTTTTGCGGGTTGCGGAGCAGCTGCCCCCCGAGCTCAAAAGCCTCCTCCGCCGCAAGTGCGACGATGTTTTTGAGGCTCTCTCCAACCGCCAACGAACTATGCCCGGTGCCTCTGGCAGCAAGGCGCCCGACAGGGCAACGCTAATGCAGGCCCTCCGCAATGTGCTTTCTGTCGTGGAAGACCCAGCACTGCGGGCGTTACCCACTGCGCAGCGCATGCAGGTTCTGTCGTCGCTGGCCAAGAAAGCGGAGGCGATCGAGGCCATTGTGGCGGGCTCCGTGTCGCACGCGCCTAAGGATGCGGAGGTTCTCAGTACGGTGCAGTCGCTGCTTCGCATTATTCAGGAGGAGACTCGTGCCAGCCAGCGAGAGGCTGAGGCCGATGCTCAGCCTGCCGCCGACGAGGAGGGCGAGGAAGAGAAGGTTCCAGCCGCCGAGGATGCAGACGCTACAGGCGGGTCGATTTCTGTAATTGTCGCGACTGTGCAGGATGTTCAGGCCACCCTCCAGTCGGAGGCATTCCAGTGCGCGCCGGCAGCGGCCAAAGTCGAGTTGTGCACCTCCCTACTGCAGCGAGTCACAGCGCTAGAGGACAACCTGGCTGCACTGCCGCCACCCGCGCAGGCTATGGTGCGAGATCTTTTATTGAACACAAAGAAGGTGCTCGCCGTCATGATGGCCACAGCGGAGGGCGAGGGAGGTCATGGCGCAGAGGACTTGCCAGCGGAGGATGAGGCCGACGAGGAGGAGCAGGACAGTGACGGTGATGCCGAGGCAGCCCAGGCTGAGCGGGAGAAGAGTGAGGGGGCCAACTCTAGCACCGGCATAGAGGCAAGCGTGGCGCAGCTGGAGAGGATCTTTGACTTTCTAACCTCCGACTCGCTGGGGAAGGCCACGGTGAGGGAGCGACAACAGGTGGCGTCAAAATTGCTGCAGCAGGTGGAGGCGATCAAGTTAGACGTGGCAGCGCACGATACTCAGGGCACCCTCATCAGGGAGCTCATCGGGCCTCTTGAGGAGTTACTGTTCGACATGGCTGGCAATCACTCCGCGTCTCCCGAGTTTCTCGAGATTACTGCCCCCCTTAGGGATGTGCAACTGCTTTTGACCAGCGATTCATACCGACAGCTGCCCCGCTCCGAGAAGCTTCGCATTGCCGGAAAGGTTTTGCCGCAACTGCACCAGCTGACGTCGTCCTTCTCCTCCTTGTCGGACTCTGAGCGGGTAGCAGCCGAGGCGCTAGTACAGCCAATCAACGAGGAGCTGCTGCGCCTGTCGCGCCGCTGTGACCCTGCTACGGGGTCAGCACAGGAAGTGCTTAATCGTCTTCAAGCGGTTATGCGCTCCATCCAAGGCGCCGAGTTCACCACTATGTTGCCGGCGGAAAGGAGCTCCTGGGCCAACAACACTGTGGCGGAGCTGGACCAGCTACGTGACTGCTGTGTAACTCTTGGTGCTAAGGGTGAGGAGGTACTTCCTCTCATCGAGCGCCTTCGAAACCAATTAAGTGGGTTGCTCCCCGACCGCTCAGATGCCGAGGGAGACGAAGGCCATGGTGACTCCTGTGATGGCGAACACGTCAGCGATGGTGACAACGGCGAGGCTCAGCAGAAGCAGGAAGGGAAACCGGCGGATCTTGTCTGGGGTGCGGTGCGTGACTCGCGTGCTGAACTGCTGGCTGCTGAGAGGACAGCGACGTCTTTACCACCGAAGCGACTGAAGAGAATGTTGCGAGTGATGAGTGAAGCGGCAGAGCTGCCAGGCATGTCAGCACAACAGGAAGCGGCGCTGCAAGAGTTTGGTAATCTCCTGCGCCGCCACGTGGAGGCCATGACTGGCCAGGCGAACGACGGCGGCGGCGGTGCCAAAGTTGCTGACGCGGAGAGTGACTGTGATGAGGGCAACGCGGCGCTACACGCTCTTCGCCGATCCCTGCAAATGTTGATAAATGAGGTGCACGGTGAGAACAAGGCAACGACAGCGGAGCTGTCCGTGGTGGCGAGAAAGACAGAGGAACTTATCTCAGGCGCCGATGAAGCCAACATAAACTGGCGCGGAGACTCGCAGTGCGCCCGGGCGATGCGGAGCATTTTGGAGGCTCTGCAGCAGTTGCGCGGCAGCGAGGATGGCGCGAGTGGCGCCAGGGTACCGAGCAAGGTAGAGTCGGTACTCCAATCATCTCTCGAGGGCCTCATCGCAAACCCGCCGACCAGCATGGAGGACTTCGCGCCGTACATTCGTGTGCTAGAGCTGACTCAGTCGTCGGCAGAGCAGTTGACGAATAGGGAGCTGATGCATCTCAAGAGACTCCAGGAGGCTGTGATTAAGGCCATGCAGCAACTTCCAGAGCTGCCGCCCCCTAATAGAGAGAAGAACGGGCCGAAGGCCGACGACGAGGCAGAGGAGGGTTGCAACGACGAGGAGGTGGACCGCGTAGAGGCAGTGTTTGACACCCTACGGCAAATGTCGTACAAGCTGCGCGAAGGCCCCTTTTCGGCAGAGGAACTGGACGAGTTCGAGAAGGTCCAGGAGGATCTGGCGCGCTTTCTGGCCGACGAGGGGGTTGATGTAGGGGATTCCATCAAGGCTGTGCGGGAGCAGATTCGCCTACAGCGTGAAGCACTCACAAACGGCGAGGCTGGCGACGAGGAAGAGCTTGAGCTGGCCGGGAACAAAGAGGACGACATCGATGTGTTACAGTCAGAGCTGCAATGCGCTGAGCAACAGACCTTGGACTCACTGCCGGCGGAGGGCACGGACGCGTTCAACGAAGACGACGACGATGGTGTTTGTAGCAACGGTGCCGCCGTCATATCCGGCCTCTCGCCTGGCTATGTGCAACACGCCACGGGCGGTGAACGAGTTTGACCGCGAGGGCAAGACTCCCGGCAGCCCCAGTGTTTCGTGATGAGGTGTCGACAAATAGCCCCCCCCCCCTTCAAGGTCACACGTGCAGAAGCCTGTGATGCCTCTGCACATGTTCGCATGGCGCGGCAGGCGCCACCTCGTGCGCTCCCGTCCTTGGCCTCTCTTTTGCTCTTCCCATTGAACAAAAAAAGCGTCGGTTGTTCTGAGCGCCGATTGCCATTCTCTTTTCTTTTCATTTTTGCTGAAGTGATTGTCATCACCGGAGCGCCGGTCAGAGGGTAGCGGGGGGGGTATGAGGCGCTCTGCCAGCACCCCACTTCCGTCTCTGCTGTCTCGTGCTTGAGAGCACACGCATATGGAAACACCCGCCTGCCACGCGCGCACAAAATGGATGAAGCTCGAAGAGAGGAAGAGCCGTTTCAAGAGTTCTGCTGCAACAGTGCATGCCTTGTTCGAGTGGAATCCATCGCCCCTTCGAGTCGGATAGTCCTCCGGCAGATTGCAAGGGCCGTGAGGTGTACACGAGTGCCTGCAGAGGCGGCCCCTTTTGGCGCTCTTTGCCGTCTGAAAGACATAAAAAATAACGGCCTTTTCGTTTGTTTGTGTGTCTTGTACTCATCACCACCCCTGATGGCGTGGGGACACTTCAGTGCGCAGTACTCAGGATCCCGTACCCCATCATGTGTGGGAAAGCCAGGTGGGCTCCCCTGTACCTGCCACTGCCCGACCACTTTCTGGTGGTGACAGGGCCAGGCACCAGCGACGCAGGGGTGTGTAGAGATTTAGCGCTGCTGGTGTTGGCGGCCAGGCCCTGGATGGCGTTGCGTTGAAGCGGCCCGCGACAGCGAAGACGCTTGTGGTGCCCATATGATAGGCCGAGTGTCCGCGTGGCTCGAACGTATCCCACCCAGTTCCCCATTGCCTACTGGTGTGAGGCCCCTGAGCCCCGCCGAGGGATGCACCAGGTGGCGAGGAGGGGTGCAATGGAGGCGGCGGTGAGGCGACCTGCGTAGCGTGGGTGGGTGGACAGGGTTCGGGGCAGAGGCCGTGCTCAGATGGCTGAGTCGGCGAATTGCTGTAGTGCGTGCCGAGTGCTGCTTCGCACGACACGATGGGCCTCTGGAGAGGTCACGGTGGGGTGGGGAGTTCGTCGGTTATGTTGTGTGGCAAAATAGACCTCTTGGGAACGCAGTCACGTTCATCAGTTGTAGTTCCACTGAGCAGATACTCATTGATGCTTCTTCTCCTTTCGTTGCTGCGCCTGTATTGTACAACGCCGTGCTGCCCTACTCCCTTTCACTAGCCCCTCTCTTATTTTTACCGGCATTTTGCATTCTTATTTTGTCTTTTTTTCATGCTGCGCCACAACGCAGTTGAATCCACGCTTTCGCTCTCGTGATCCGCTCCTCTTCTTGCGTTCTTTCAGAAGAGGGTCGCTGGTGAATCGGCGTAGTGGTGTGCTTGTTGCCTATCGTTCTCCCCATCACTACAACTCCACTCTACTGCAGCCTTTGCGTCAAGACGCCCTGCCCTTCGTTGTGCCTCCTCAGCCCCCCCCCCCCCCCCCTTTGACGATCTCAACCTGAACACACCCACAAAAAACATAAAAGGAACGCCAAGTTAGAATGAAAATGGCCGAGGAGGCTCGCACAGTGCGGCATTATGTGAGTGACTGTCTCGAGATGCGGTACCCCTATGATGCCAGCAAAGGTTTTGCTGGCATCCACCAGCGCGAAGCGGGCCGCGTATTCAATGGCTACGGCCCCTCCGCTGTCGACGACATGATGAATAGCTTGATGGATCCCTCCGTGTCTACGGAAGAAAGGACGCGGGCGGCGCATCTGCTGTACGCCCGCTCCGCGTCGCAGGAGACGAAGATAGAGATGCTGAAAAAAGGACTCGTGCCAATGCTTGTAGCGACGCTGCGGCGCTGCCCCGACCACCTCCTGAAGCATCAATGCCTTCTGCTACTGCGCTCTCTGGGGGTCCTCCCACAGGGATGCTTCGCGCTCGTTCGGGAGGGCGCCATCTCGGTGGTCGCGGCTGAGCTGCGCACCGACTCACCATCTGTGGCGTCGTTGGAGGCAGCTCAAGCCTGCTACGTTGCCGCCGCACACGTCCTTTACCAGGTGAGCAGCAACATGTCTGGGCTGCGGTGGATGCTGGGGTTGTCCCACGACCCAGCATTCGAAGGGATTGAGGCTGCGTTGGTCGAGGAGTTGCTGTCCCCGGAGGCGCTGGTTTCTTTCATAGCCGGCGGCCTTGCGAGCGAAGCAATGCCTGCCACGGCCACAGTCTACCTCGTTCAGACCCTCGCACGCTTGACTAGCCTCGAGCGCGGCGTGGAAGCATTCCTTGCCGTTCCTGGTGCAGTCGACGTCTTGGTCGAGTACCTCAGACGCCTTCCTAAACTTCCCACGCAGGACACCGAGCTTTGCTCGGTGACGCTGGAGGCGATGTGGAACACGAGTCTCGGACACGTCGGCAGAGCAGCCATGGAGGAGCGCGGCGTACCGGATATCCTTTTTGAACTCCTCGCGACTACCAGCGGGATCGTCGCTCAGGTGCCTGTGTGCGTGCAGCGGCAGTTGACTGGGGCGCTCTCTGCTGTTTCTCAGCTTACGTCTGTAAAACAACGCAGCACGCAGGCCGTGTCGTCGGCGGAGGCTCGCATCCGCATTGTCGTCTTAGTCGACTATGTCCGCGAGTGGAACACGCTTATTGCGACGCAGTACACCAACGCAGCCAAGCCGGTCCCGAGCGCCGCCGCTGCGGTGGTGACGAACGTGGTGCAGTGCATCCGCCTCGCCTCGGAGCTCAAACCGGTGCGGGACCTCACCTACGCCATTCTGGATGCCATGGAACAGGAGGGCACCTCAGAGGCCTTCTACTTCCGCCGCCAGCTCTACTTTCACACAAGATGGGAAGCCGAGTTCCGCGCAAGTGTCGAGGTGTAGGTTGTCTTCACACGTTCTTCCATCCCTCCTTATGGCGTGCAGGCTCGAGAGGCGCCGGCTTGTCTTGCCCCTTGCTGCTGCTGCTGCTGCTGCGTCGCCGCATGCCAGTGGTGCATATGACGTTGTGTGCTCATGTAAAAGAGGCGTTTTCTTTTTTTTTTTTGCTTACCATTTCGCTGATCACGTCTGCGCTTTATTTCCCCCTCTCCTTAATTGACTTGCCGTTATCCGCAGTTATCCTCTTGTGCCTCTATCCAGACCTTCACAAGCCTCTCGCCCGCGTGCTCTCTCTCTCTTTCTCTGGCCGCGCTGCCTGTGTCGGTGCCTCGTGTGGGTGGCTTCAGTAGAGTTGGTGAGAGCAGAGACGATGCAGCAATGAAAGTTAGCGAGGGGTACTCAAGAGGAGACGAGGTGAGCGGTAGAGGGTTATGTATTGTACAATGAACAAGAAACGATGAAGAAGATATGAATGCTTCAGTGGCTCGGGGCACGTCTGTGGAGGAGGGCGGTGAGGTGCTTGCACCCACCCTCAGACACGCCCATCCACAAAAAATGCGGGGTTACTACGCGTGACTGCCACCTCGCGCCTTACCTACACCCGACTCATGCCTTTACGTTGCGCGCGCTCTCTATTCGCTGCTTGTCGCCCTCCCCAAGATCCATACAAGCGTACCGGGTTTCTCTTTCGAGTCGTTGAGGGTGAATATAAAGAAGCGGTGCGTCATCACGTCGCGACTGCCCTCACAGCTCATCTTCTGGGCGTAAAACACGCAACGCACATTGGCCCCCCTGGCCTCAAGACAAGGTGCGTCAATACACGAGCCCTCATCATAGATTAGAGTCGTTCGCACCCAGTGAGTGAGGGAGAGAAAGGAGTTGGCCTGTCAGCGCTGATACGTGCGCCCATCGAGCAGCCGATTGGGCGCTCTCAGAGGACTGCGAAGTATTAGTGGGGTCTGCCGGACCTTTTTTTAGGCCCCCCCCCTCTTGCGAGGCGCCAGTGTTATTTACGCCGAACGGAGGCGCCACGCTCTGCGTCGCCAGCGTTCGTAATGGGCTCGCACAAGAAGGGAGCCGTCGTTTCGCCGACGAGTACGTTCGAGGAGGTGGGACGGATTTTTCAGCAAGTGCATCAGAGCGCCGCCCACGCGCAGAAATGCAAGAGTAAGCTCATCAGCCTTGGCCAGCAGAGCGCGCCGCAGCTCTGTCGAGATGTCTGCGCTGTGGTGCTGCTGGTCATGAGGCAGGTGGCTCAAATCACGCCTGAGGCGATGCGCCGGCACTACGCCTTCATCACGGAGCTCTGCAAGGCCTTCCGCGAGTCCTTCGAGTCGGACCAGCTGGCGATTGAACTGCTGAAAAGCATTTCAGTCTTTCACAATGCGATTGACAAGGCGGTGCGACTGGCCGTCGTATCCACCTTCGAGGCTCTACTCAGGACAGTGGATCAAAACAATGCGTCAGAGGAGCGGCAGGACTTCTACCAGGAGGCCGCAGAGCTGCTGAAGCAGCGGGTACATGACAAGTGCCCGCAGGTTCGTGCAAAGGCGGTTGCCAGCGTGGCCGCCTTCCAGTCCGGAAAAAAGGACTGCGACGTAACACAGCAGCTCATTGCATTACTCTGCTGCGACTCCAACGCTGATGTGCGCAAGCAGATTCTTCACGCCATTGCGCCGCGCAAGGAGTTCCTTGAGGGGTACTTTCACAGCATGATTCGCTGCATCCGCGACGTCGTGGCGCGCGTCCGGGCGGAGGCATGGGATGCGCTAGGCCGCTTTCCCTGGCGCTACATTACTGCCTACGCGAGCGCCAAGGGAGTGAAGATGCCGGAGCTGCTGGCGGCTGGGCTTGACGACGCCAATGCCTCAGTCGTCATCGCCTGCAGGGCCGCGATCACGAACTGCTGGGTGCACCGCGACTGCAAGGATGCCTATGAAGATTTCATGAACAGCATTGCGTGCGGGTACGTGCTCCCGTCGCTGCCTCCGTACGAGCGCATCAGTGCGGTGTTGCTCTCGTACGCGCAGAAGCGCAAGACCGGCACGCACTTTTTCTTAAAGCTCGACGACATCAACACGGCGGGGCTGTTTTTATGGAAGGCGGACTGCCAGTTGTCATGCGATACCGAGGGCGAGGACGAGACCCAGCTACTGCCGCCACTGGAGCAATTCAGCGCCGTTCTCCAGGACACTGTGTACGCCTACGCGCGCCCCGATGCCGAGCCCAGGACGGTCAAATTCCGCAGCGTCGAGGACGCCGACAACATGCTGCGTATTCTGCTCTCTGTCTTTGACATCTACGATGACAACGCCTACTTGGCACATGCCGACAACACCACCCGCGCATCGTTGCTGCGCCTCATTAATTTCATCTTGAAAGTTGTGCCTGACGAAGACCCGTCGCTCTTCTTGGACGTCACAGTGCGCGCTCTCAAGTCGCTCACGGCCCGCACGCCGGAAGAGTCTACAAAAACGATTACGTCCGCGCTCGACTCGCTCTTCCGAAGCCTGAAACTGCCACAGCGACACACTTTGGGCTTTGAGGATGTGGAGGCGATTGGCCGTAAGAGCCGCGAGCGGCAGCAGGAGTTGGTGAGGCGAAAGGTCCTGTGGCGCGCGGGCGAGCTGCCGGAGGAGTCCTACACGGAGCTGAAGGAGGAGATGGACAGGGATGAGAAGTTTCTGCTGCGCATGCAGCTCATCGTCCTCGAGTTTCTCTCACACTCGCAGCGCGGGGACGCTATTCCAATGTTTTGCTACCACATCATTCAGATGGGCCGGCACCTCGATAACGAGAGCGTGCGCGTGGCGGCGATCAAGTCACTTTGCTTGCAGTGCCTCATCAACCCCGAGAGTGTCCACACCTTCATACCGCTCATCCTGGCCGATTCGCATGAGAATGCTGCCGCTAAGACTGCCTGCCCAGAAGGGACCGGCATGAGCCTTCCCATCGCTGCCATTGGTGTTATCTTCGATCTCATCATGGAGTATGGACTGCGCTTCTTCGATGTAGAGAAGCAGCCGCCAAAAGAGACGAGGGCGGTGTACAACGCAGAGAGCGAAATCGAGGCCCGTCTGCAGCACGAGCAGAAGTTGGCGGAGGAGGATGTGCACAAGGTGGGGAGCAAGCGTCTCCTAGCAACGCTACAATCCTACCTGCAGCCGGGCAGCGAGGCCAAGCACACCATCACGGCCTCCGGCTTCTGCAAGCTGCTGAGCTGCAACCGGCTTCCTGTAGAGGTGGTGTCGCATGTTATAACAGTGCTCCTTATTCACTATGCCGGTGCCATGGCCTCGAAGAAGGAAAGCACCACCGCTGCGTACATGGTGGACTATCTCGGCACCTTCTTCCGCAGCTACGCCGCGAGCCACCCGAAGCGCCAGGTGCAGCTCTGCGAGGGTGGCATCACCGCCTTCCGCGTGGTGCTCGAACGTAACATCGTCATGGCATCGAAACTGATCGAGTTCGTCGCGCGCCTCAGTGATGCCTACACGCTGACCGTTATCCGCGACATTGACCCGCAGGCGGCGAAGCGCGCGACCAGAGACGTGGTGGATGAGACAGCAGATGTGGCAGAAGAGGAGGAGGCGCAGCGCAAGAGTAACCGCATCAATGCGACACGTTCTTCGATGCAATCAGGCCGTCTTTTCCGTGAGCTGAGCCGCTACTCTCTTCACGAGCGTCTCTCGCAAGAGCTGCTGGTCGAGTTGGCGAACAGCGAGCTCGTCGAGGGTCGCTCTGTCTGTATGGATGTTCTGGAGAGGTGCATGTATTTCTACAGCCTCGAACCCCAGCCCTTCTTACACCACTGTGCCGCCGCTGCAATGCAGGCGACACGGCACGCCGACCCTATTCTGCACGACCGTCTAGAGGCCTGGCAAGCAAGGCTTCGTCAGAGATGCGCCGCTGCGGGCGCTGCTCCACAGTTGCACGGCACCGTCAGTGACGCCGAAAGCGCAGATTCGCTTGAGCAGCGATGGAACGAGGCGGTAAAGGCGCGCACCGAGAGGCGGGATGCGCTGCTGGAGGCCGGCTTTGGGGGGTTCGCGTCCATTCCCCCTCAGCTCGATGTTGCCTCCCCCGTGGTGGTAAAAGTGGAAGCGGTGGAGTTGAAACGAGAGCGGTACTCAGACGTGTTCGGCGTGGAGTCGATTGTGGGTCCTCGCAAGCGATCGAGATGCTGATATGTACTCGCCGGCGTTCTCACAGGCCTGGGAGTTTTTCAGCTTGACAAGCCTCTCGAAAGGCGAGCTTTGGCAGCCAATCGTCTATCTCACACTACCCTTGCCGATCGATGCGCCATCGCTGCGATTATGCTCCACGAGCACCCCACACCGCGGGCGTTTTGTAGGAGTAGCGAAAGGAGCCGTGGCGATCGTGTGCTTGCGGAAGGACTGTGGTAGAGATACGAGGGCTGGGGAACGGGGTTAGATTGGTGGGGGGAAGAAGGCGCACATGTGCATCTCCTGCTGCCGCGCCCCTGACATTCTGTCCTTCGCCTCTCTGCTGTCCCTTCTCTCACTCGCTCTGCACGCCTTGGCCTGTTATACTCTTCGCTCTCTCCCCCGTTCTCCGCTTCCGTTGATGCTGTTCATTTCCTGTTGCTCTTCAGAGGAGGGACTCAAGGAAACCCTTCACCGCTTGGACAGCGCGGAGTAGATTCGCACCGACTCACTTGTTTGACCTGTGCGGCGTACTTCTTAGACAGTTCTCCCCACTCTTTCCCACCACCGACCCACGCAAGAGCAAAGGGCTCCTGCTGCGTTCGGCGGGTTGGTTGCGCGGCAGCATTTATGGCGCACGGCAACCCTAACGAGAGGCGGAAGACGCGTTTTCTTTCGTTGTTGATTTCTTCATTCCCCGCATACCGTTCGCCTCATCGACGAAGTGGGCGTGTGTGTGGGTGGGTGTGTTTACCATCTGCCTCGGCCGCTTTGTCTCCCTAATCGCTTACCGCGCTCCTGGTAGGGGTGACCTGCCTTGTAACCACGTCCGCTTGATCCCGCTACTTCCACTTGGTTCATGTGCATTGCCCTCCCTCTTATTCCTTCTCTTGTCGCTGCGCCGATGCGAGCGTCGGCACTCAGGTATCGTATAGGCGCTTGTCGTGCGTACCTGAGTGGTCCGTGAGGGAGATGGGCGGCAAGCACAAGAGGCGCGCTTGATCTCTCTGGTTGGTAATTTTTCGCTTCTCTCCACTGTTCTGCCTAGCCGCCGCGTTCCGAAGCGCATCACTCGAGGAGGTCTTATCCCTGCACACTCTTGGAGGCGGGTCGAGCCTCGTTCTTGTTCGCTGTACTTCACTCTGACCCCGGGGTAGCACAGCCCGTGCCTCCTTGATTGTGTGGTGCCGTTCTTTTCTTTTTTTCTTTTTCCGTCTTTTTATTCATCTCTTTCTCGCGCGGCGCTACGATGGTGGCCGAAGTGAATGTGAGCGGCATTACCGTGTCGTTCCCCTTTGATCCATATCCAGCACAGGTGGAGTTCATGCGCAGCGTTGTGGAGTGCCTCCAGCACGGCTTCAACGGGCTACTGGAGTCCCCTACTGGTACTGGCAAGACGCTCTGCCTGTTGTGTAGCACGCTTGCCTGGATTGCGGCAACCTCGCAAGACGCCATTTTTCGGCCTACGAGCGGCCGGGAGCAGAAAGGTCGTGGGATGCATACCCACAAAGTGGTTTACTGTAGCCGAACGCACGCCCAGCTGACCCAGGTGGTGCGTGAGCTGAGACGCACGTCGTATGCGCAGCGCTTCACCATGGCTGTGCTCGGGTCTCGTGAGCACATGTGCTTGAACAAGGAGGTGACGCGGCTCCCGTCGTCGCAGGCGCAGAACACCATGTGCAGCGTGCTTAGGTCGGAGCGCAACTGCCGCTTCTTCCGTGGTTTGCAGTCGGCGGCCGCTGGCGCCGGCCTTCTGCCGCCGGAATGCGTGGTGCACGACATGGAGGACTTGATGCGAGAGGGAAGTCGAAGCGGGTTCTGTCCGTACTTCCATGAGCGTGACGCAGCAAAGGACGCGGACGTTGTGTTCCTGCCGTACAACTACATTCTTGACCCCTTACTCCAGAAGCAGTTGCCATTTGAGCTGAGGAACTGCATTCTCATTGTGGACGAGGCGCACAACCTTCCTTCCGTACTGAGCAGCTCGAGCTGTCAGACTTTGTCGCCGCTGGATGTGACTACCGCCATCCACGACTGCTCACGAGCTATCGCAATGCACCGCCTCACCACAAAGAAGGCGGAGCTAGACGAGGACGTGGCGCTGGAGGAGGAGCAGGAGCTGGCATCACTTAAGATCCTGCTTAGCCGGCTAGAGATGTGCCTGTACGCGGAACCCATGGAGGAGGGGATGGCGGCGTCCACGCCGATGCAGTGCGATATGGTGCGGAATGGTTCCTACATGTTCGCCTTCTTGGAGAAGGCCCTTATCACTCGCGAGGTCTTCGGGGTGCAGTCGGATAGTGTCACCTCGGCGTCGGGGCTAACAGGGATCATGGGGAAATGTGTGACGTTGCTGGCAGAGAGCGAGCGACCCGCAACAAGTATGGCGCGAGTGCAGGAGTTTCTCACATTTGTCTTCGATTTCGATCCCGCTCATCTCGACTCCACCAGGTTTGTGCTCCAGCAGCAGCTCGTTGCCGCCAAGGCGGCCCGCACGCTCGGCTTCTGGGAGCTGGACAACACGCGCTTGATGCGGCAGGTCGTGTTGCCGCTTCATTCGACGCTGCTCACGAGCGGCACGCTGTCCCCCCTCGATCAATTCGCGGCGGAGCTGGGCGTAGAGTTTCAGGTGCGTCTGAAGGGAAGCCACGTAATCCAGCCGGACCAGGTGCTCGGCGGGGTCCTCTGCCGTGGGCCGAGCGGCGAGAAGTTGAACGGCGGCTTTTCTTACCGTAGCAGCGTGGACTACCGCGTAGGCCTCGGCATGAGTCTCGCCAACATCGCTCGCAACACACCTGGCGGCACTCTTGTGTTCTTCCCTAGCTACGCCGCGATGAACTCTGTGGTCGAGCTGTGGCGTGCGGGGAGCGGCCGGGCAGGCGACACCAAAACGGTGTGGGGCCTCTTGTCAGAGCTGAAGCCGATTTTCGTCGAGCCGAACAACTCCAACGACCTGCCAACCATCGTGCAGGGCTTCCAAAAGGAAGTGGACACGTCGCCTCTCCGCGGCGCAATTCTGCTGGCGGTGTGCCGCGGCAAGGTCAGCGAGGGCATCGACTTTGCTGACAACCACGGCCGCTGCGTGTTCGTGACGGGCATCCCATACGCCAACCACACCGACCTCTTTGTCCGCCTTAAACGGGAGTACATCACGCTGGTGGCACCGCAGCGGCCCCTGGTGCACGGCAGGCCTTTTACGGGGGACGACTGGTACCGATGTGAGGCGATGCGGGCCGTCAACCAGTGTCTTGGTCGCGTGATTCGGCATAAGGACGACTACGGCGTTGTCCTCCTCGCTGACGAGCGATTCGAGGGACTGCTGAGTGGCGTGTCGGAGTGGGTGCGCCGGCGCACGCGCGTCTTTTCTGACTTCCGAGGCGCCTACGCTGCCGTCGCGCAGTTTTTTGGCGCCCGTCGCCACCGTGCTACTGAGACGGATGCCATTCCGTATGTGGTGGTCGGGAACGGCGCTACCACCGCAGCAGAGTTGCCGTCTTCTGCGACGCTCGCGAAGCTGTACGCAGATGCGCAGGTGCGTCAGCGCGAAGAGCACATGCAAGAGTCACGTCGACGTCGTTTCGAGGAAGTACGCGAGGCGAAGGCCAGCGCGTGCAGTGGTACAGTCGCGTCCCCGACGTCGCTGTTCGTACCTGCGTCCTTTGCAGTCTCTTCAGCGACGGGCCGCGCGGGCGAGGTTTCTGCAAAGCTGCTAGAAACCTCTGCCGAGTCACTGGAGATGACGGAAGTGTCGACGGAGAGAGAGGATGTGGCGGGCATGCGCAGTGGCGTGGAGGTGAGACACTCGAACACGTCTCCAAAACTCGGGTCTACGTCAAAGGAGTTCTGCGAGTTTCTAAAGTCACGTGTCCCAGTAGAGATGTACCACCGCTTCAAGATGGTGTTAGCCCAGCTGGCGAACCTCCGCCCGCTTCTGCAAACTTCGCCGTCTGTAGCCGCGGATGAACTCGCCAGGCTCCTCGTACCATTGCGGTCCGTCTTCTGTGCCACAGACGCCACTTACCATCGAATTCTCTTCTCTGAGTTCGGTCGCCACATTCCCGAGGAGTTCCGGCCACTCTACGCCGACCTCCTTAAGTCCAATGGGCTGACGTGAGGATGTTCCCGGGGTGAGGGTGAGGCACGTCGATCCACCGTCCTCTTCTCATCTCTGCAGTTCTGACTGGGTGCGTGTGTCTGGTCTTGCCCCTGTGACTGTGTGTGACGACCATGCGGGCGTTGTGAATGGGGTGCGAGGTGCTTTCACCTCCGCATTTCTGGGTGTTTCTCTACCTTCTCCGCTCTTGTACTTCGGTGGCCACAGGCCTTTTTTTTTCACTCAATCAAAGGCGACATACGCTCACTTGCCCCCCCCCTCCCGAACAGAGTGACGCGCCGCGTCTCTACTGCTATGAGTCTTCGTCCATTGGTGACATCTTTGGGTATTTCTTCCGCGTCAAAGGGTGCGCGCAGCTGTGCTTTCTCCCGCGGTCTCTCTTTCCCTGTTTCTCTTGCTCACTTCATCGTTTCCTCGCTCTCGTACTCCTCGCTTACCTTTCATATGCCCTGTATCTTCTGCCGTCCCCCTACTTTCTGCTCCTCACTTGGGCGGTGTGGTGCCACGCTGTCCACCAATCCCACCGTCTTAACACGCACTCTTCTTTGTTCAGTGCTGCACTGAAGTCGGCGGCATACAACCACGAGAGGGGGATAGAGAAAGAGGGCATCTCTGCAACGCGCTGCAGCTCTTCAAGGGTTTCTCGTCACGTCACTCTACCATCACCTCACCTTTTCATCACAGAGAGCTGCCAGACAACCAATTGCCTCACGTGTTGGACGCAAGGTCTGCTGCTTCATCAAGTGTATGCTGTCCGTGGTGACTCGCCTGCTCCGGCCTTTCAAGTGCCTGTTGCGCTTCCCCCTTCTTCTCTTTTTCCTTTCGCTTTCCTTTTTTATCTTCTCTGCGCTTCTGTGGTGCACCCACGCGCTCGTGTCGATGTGTCTCTCTGCACGCCCTCTCTGAAACGACACCTTTTCTTTTCCCATTTCTCTGTTCCATCTGTGGTTCCGCGCTCTTGATGTTTTGCCTGCACCGCCACGGCCCTTCTCCCCGATCCCTTTTGCTGCTTTGCTCGGGGTACTCCCCCTCTCTCCCTTTCTTCAGCTCTTCCCTTTTTTTAGGGTGCACTCCTTCTTACCTCCTTCCCACACGAACACCTTCATAGACCGCCTCTCAGGTCTTCTCGCGCAATGTCAGGGGAGACTGCAGCAGCGCAGCAGCGCATGCGTGACTACGAGGTCTTCGAGCATATCGGCTCCGGCGCTACAAGCGATGTGTACCGTGTGGTGAACAAGACGAACAACCGAAGTTATGTGCTAAAAAAGATGTCCCTTGCGAACATGAGCGACGAGGAGCAGCTGCGTGCCAAGCAGGAAATTATCGTAATGGACAACGTCGACCACCCCAACGTTGTCAAGTTTCGGGAGAGCTTCATTGACGAGGCCGACAATTCAATCGACATCATTATGGAGTACTGCGAGTTCGGCACCCTCGAAGATCTCATTGACCGACAGCGCTACGAGGGTCGCCCCTTTCCAACTGACGTGTTACTGGAGTGGATGGCGGAGCTGCTCTGCGGACTGGCCCACATTCACTCCACTCGCATTCTTCACCGTGACCTCAAGACGAGCAACATTTTCGTCACCTCTAAGAACCACTTGAAGCTTGGCGATTTTGGCGTCTGCACGATCCTGTCGAACCCACACGCCAAGGCGGAGAGGCTAATCGGCACCCCTCTCTACTTCGCCCCGGAGGTGTGCAACAGCGACCCCCACAACGAGAGGAGCGATGTGTGGAGTCTCGGTGTCGTCTTTTACGAGATGTGCACCCTGCGCCGCCCTTTCGAGGCAGGCAACCTCTTCACACTCATCCAGCTCATCCTCGAGTCTGACATTAAGCCATTCGGCAACGGCGTGGATAGCTCGCTGGAGGGGCTTGTACGGCAGATGCTGGACAGGGACCCGAGTCGACGCCCAACAGCGCAGGAGCTGATCGATGTGCATCTCGAAGTCCCTGTGAGCCACCCATCGCACCCGTCGCAGAAACCGTCTAGAGGCCGTCTTCTTCAGCAGTTCAGCGGCCCTGAGCTTCTGTACACGAAGAAGTGGCCGCCCCCGGAGGGCACCGCTATCGCCGCCGAGAAGGGTGGCCAGACGCGCGCGACAGGCGAATGGATTCATACCGGCAGTGCGCTGGACGTTTTTGTGCAGCTGCAGCGCACTTTGCATTGCATTTCCACCGGTGCAAATGCCAAGGACGGCGCTACGTCCGCTGAAACTTTACAGTCTGCGGCCAACGCCGCACCCAAGGCGCCCTGTGAAGCTCAAAGACAGAAACCCCAGAAGTCAGCCAAGAAGACGAGCTCCAAAGGTGGTGAGGCTTCTTCCATCTCTTCGAGAAGACGCACTCGAACGAAGGCATCAGAGCATACCGGCAAGCAGAACGATGATGTTGTCATGAATAGTTCTCCGCCTCGCTTTACAATGCGGGAGCTACGTCTCGACGTGCAGCGACGTCGCTCAGCCATGTTTGGTGAGGAGTGCTCGCTAAATATCGACGACGTACCTGTTGTGATCGAGATGCAAGAGAGCTTTTTAGCAGAAGCGTGGTGGGTGTCGCGTGGCGGTCGTGGGACCTTTGGGTCGCATAGCGACTCTACAGTAGCGGAAGCCACAACACCGAAGGAGACCAGTTCGCTTCTCAATGTCATCGCTGCCGTCATTGATCGACCTGGCGAACAGTAGATGGATTGCATTGGAGGCCTTAGGCGCGGCTACTGCTCTTCTTTCCCAGAACAAGTAACTCAATTGTGCGCAATGAAGGGTAGTGTGCCGACCGCGGCGCCCCCTCGTTTCGACCCTTCAGACACTCGCTCTGCCTCATTAAACGGGAGGGGGCCTACAGGTGGCACGGTGACGCCAGCTGCGGATCCACAATGGAACCTCTTTTCTCTAGTGCCTTGTTTTCTTTTCTGCTTCTCTTTCAGTCTTGTTAGGTTCCTCTTCTCCACTCGTCATCTCATGCAGCTTCCCCCGGAGATGCTCTTAGTCCTTCGTTGTTATTCTCTTAGTCTGTTCTCTTTAAAGACGCGCGCATACTGTCGTACTCAACCGCCATTTGTCGCCTACCCTCTCTTTCTCCCTACGTCTATCCCTCTCCTCAGGTGTGTGGCGTGTTGTGTTTATCTCAGTTCGGGAGTCGCCTTATTTCTTTCGTCTTGTGTTCAGCGAGACGGCGTCGCACTGCGATGATGCTGAGAAGTCAGCCGGACTACAACGAACACGATGTGTTTGCCTGCAAAGGCGGTTGTTTGTGTGTGTGTTTTTTTTTTTTATGGTTATCTGTTTGTATGTGTGTCTCGCTGCCTGCTGTGGGTACTGTACGGAACGGAGGAGTCGCGAGGTCACTTGGTGTAGACTGACCGACGGGTGGTGGAACGGCTAGTGAATTTTTGGAGTTACCCACGAGGAATTGAGCTGAGGGGCCGATCTTTGTGGTTGAGTCGTTTGATGACTGCCCTCCTGGTGCTTCCTCAAGCTCTCACTGTACACTCTCTCCAACTGGGATAGGCTTGTGTACAGGTTGCCTCGTGTTTTCCTTGCATTTTAGTCTGCTATCCTCGTTTTTCTGTCTTCTTTCTTTCCTCTCGTCAGGTCCGCAACGCTGCTCCTGAGATTCAGGTCAAGGCACAGTGAAGAAGGTTTACGCTGGCGTCTTGGAGACCTTAGTCTTGAATAGTTGTCGGGGAGGGGGTTTCTTACTCTCTTTCACCATCGTGCATTTACCCACTCACCTCGCCACACCCCAGCTTCTGCGCTCTCCACTCCCGTGATCCAAGCTGGACAGGCTCCATTTCAAGGGCGCCTCGGACGAAAGGCAGGCTGCCGCACGGGTTAGATGAACTACACGGCCGTACGTGAAGCGCCACCTTGACGGGGGTAGCCTCTGGAAGAGCAGAAAGCAAAGGCCTTCGAGTCCTCCATGCAGGCACACGAGGGACTCACCAGGAGCGCATCGGGGCGTTCCCGCACGGTGGCCCTACCTCCCTTTCGTGAACGGAAGGGGCAACGGGAGATCTACTCCCCCCCCCTCCCTCCCTCCCTCCGGGCTGCGCACTCGTCAGTCGCTACGCGGCGCAGGCGAGGGCGTTCGATTATGCCTGCCGCCAAGCGGGTTACGATAAGCACCGGCCCACCCCAGCGCTACAGCGACTAACACGGTGGTCCACTGAATCCCTCATTTGCGGCCCTGTCCGGGGTGACGCTCGCGTCTGGCCCAAAGTGCGAGGCCGACGACATGAAGAAACGCGTGTGCCGGTCGGCGCACCGCTGGCGCCTGGGGACTTTGGGCAACACAAGCGGAGCGCTACAACTTCTTCAAGGCCCTCGACCTACCAGAGGAGCGCCTGCTTCCCGTCCCGCACGTCATCCCCAGTCTGAGCTGCGCACACGCGCCTCGTGGTGGAGGCGAGTCAGCGGAGACGGCGGCATCTCTCCCCTTTTTTTTTCGTTCTTACAGAATTACGATGTGACGCCGGTGGCCGGGCGCCTGTGTGGGGCACACGCGGCACTCAAAGGGGTGTGGCGGGGCCTCACGGAGGCGGAAGCCGAGTTTACTGCATTGACACGCCCTCTCCAAATCTTCTCTGAGAACGATGCCCGCTATCCACCGGCGCGCGCTGGGACGTGGGCGTGGGCCAGGGTGTGGCCTGAACAATCGTGGGCATCATCACCCCATTCCCTGTGGCGGCTATGGCCATGACTGGCAAGACTTTGGTCGCTGCAGAAGAGGCTCCGGAGGACGATCTCGTGGCGGCGGTGCGTCGCATCGCTTGTCGGATCTGCGTAGCCAACCCTCTCACGCCCCCATGGCGCGAGTCGCGGGCACGCATGGAGGAGGAGTCGCCGTTGGGTTTGGCTGCCGAGGCAAACACGCTTTAAAGAGCGGAGTGCATATGGAGCGAAAGGGGAGGATTGGTGAGCTGCCCTCTCCAGCGTCTTGCAAAGCTGACCGTGGTGCTGCGCAATCCAGGGCTCTCCATCCGGCCCTTTGCATCGACTCTGCCCCTTACGCTCCTGCATGCTGCACACCACCACCACCCCTTCCTCAACCCCGCGTGGGCGTTTTCGCTAGCGCGGGCGTGCAGAGGCAAACCTCGCTCCGTCCACGGTGAACTTGGATGGGATGGCCCTCTGCTGTGCCTTGACGCCACGGCGCATCTCGAGCTGCCCATGTTGGATGCGCAGCTCGTGCGCCGTACGTGGGCTGGTATGGCGTACAATCGCACCTCCTCCTACCAATGACGAAGGCAACGACGCGATTTGCTTCACAGCCACGTCTCTCGGTGGATGGGGTGCATACGCTCATCACTGTGCGTGGTGGGAGTATCGAGGCGGCAGCCCTACGTCTCACCCTCCCACAGCTGAACGCATGGCTCTGCGTGCCAGCAGCCATGGGTAAACGAGTCGGATGACGCGAGACGTGCTCGCACGAGGGCAGCACAGTGAGGCAGTACTTTGACCCGCCCAGGGGTGCTGCGTCAACCCATCCAGAGAAGACGCTGCCGCTGTGCTGAGAGGTTGTGCTGGCGACAGTCCACTTCCCCTCCTTTGCCGAATGTGCAAACACACAGCTGAATGGGGTTGGTGGCGTTGGGCGGGGTCTGTCGGTGAGCAAGCTGGGCGAGTACACACGCACGGTTGGCTCTACGAGCGGGGCATGGAGGTTGTCTTCTTCTGGATAGCCGATCCACTGAATCCCGCCCGCACGCTGTCGCGTAGCCCTGAGGAGTACGGCCTCGTACCGGGGTCGCCTCTCTCCTGCTCGTATGTGAAGGATGTGTCGCGCGCTGTCACCTCCGAGCGGCACCTTTTTCCCCACTTTGCGAGGGCCGGAGAGAAGTCACCGGACGACTGTCGGCGGAGTGCAACAAGTTAGAGGCTGACTGCTGGGTGGTCACTGCCGAGCCACAACAAGTCCTCTAGCAAAATATGAGTTTTGCCGCCGCGAGCACTGAAGAAACATGCGAGGAAACCGCCGAAGAAAATCTCGGGTGAGAACCATCCCCCTGTTCGCCTTGTTCTGCGGTAACACGTGGGGCTCTCGTACTTGGTGTGCTGATCTGTGCGTGTGCCTGGTTCTTTCCATCCCCCTCCTCCTTTCCTCTCCTCTGTCGACTCTTTGCCAAGCGAAGGTTAATGACCAATACTTGAGTCACCGGGCGAGGGTGTTACCACAGAATTACCCTGCCGGGCTCTCGCAGGCACCCCTGCAGTGTCATTCGCTGGGCGGCGAGCGGCCCAGGTGCAAAGTGCATCACTGTCCTTTTTTCCCCGGTTGTGCGTGCGCGTGTGTTCCTGCGGAGTTGTTGATCGCTTGCGCCCGACTTGCCGCTTCTTATGAAAGAGGGGCTTGTGGAGAAACGACGCCGTGGCAGATGTGGTGGAGCCACCGCATCGATGGGTGTTTGTGCGGTCTCTGCGTGTGGTCATGCACGCCTGCGTGTCTGTCTCTCTCTCTGCAAGTGTACGCGTGCCGCTGCTTGTTTTGTGTGATATACACGTGCGTGCCCACTCCATTGCTGCACAGCTCTGATGTCCTTCACCTGCTCTCCCTTCTCCACCTCCTCATGTAATTATGCACGGCTGTATAGCCCTACACGCGGATGTGTGCTCGTAACCAACCACCTTCACCACCACCACACACACATAGAGGATCCCGTAATGTCCAGTGCGCTCGACAGCATCACCGCCGCCACGAAGTTGCGGCGTGCGGAGCTCGATGTACAGCGTGAGCTAGAGGCGAAGCGCCAGGAGTACAATCGGCGCATGGCACAAGTAAAGGAAGGGGAGGCACAGTTGGCTGCCGACCGGGCGGATCTACAAGATACACTCGTGCAGTACTACAAGTTCATCCAGGAGAATGAGATCAAGCGTAGTCGTGCCATGAAGAAGGTAGCCATCGAGGAGAAGCAGCGCAAGGAGCGGGAGGTGTACATTGCCCAGCTCACCCAGCGTCTGCAAGGCTTGGAGTCAAAGTGGGATGAGATGAAGACGCAGTACAGGGACATGGAGAAGTACCAAGCGTTCTTGGAGGAGATTTTATCTCGCAACGACGGAGACGAGTACCAAGAACCGCGCGACATTATCAAGCGCTGGATGACACTGTGCGACAACACTAGGGTCCTGCAGGAACGCAAGACACAGCTCGAGGAGGATCTCCTGCGCACACGCAGCTCGCTCAACTTGGCGCGCCAGCGCCGCAGCACGGAGAACATCGCTCTCCAGAATCGATTGAACGAGATGCAGATGTCGTTTGAGTCGCTGCAGAAGTCCATAAAGGCAAAGCAGGACAAACTCGACCGAAAGGTCAAGCAGAAGAGCTCGACGACGCGCACAGTGAGCCACGTCAGCATGGCCACGGCGAACCTGTACGACCGATGCATGTTGTGGACGCGCGACTACTCGGGCCGCGGCAGGGGAGAGACAGCAAACAACAACGTATTACATCAGTTGCACGCCATCTGTGACTGCCTAGAAGACTTTCAGACCATCATCATGCAACATCAGGAGCAGCAGCGCCAAGCGGCGATGCAGCAGGCAGCAGGGGCGGCTACCCAACAGGGGGCGTCGGCCAAGGCGGGGTGAGCGGCACTCTTTGTTGTGTTTTTTTTTTTTGGGCTTGCGTGTGTGTGTGTGTGTGTGTGTAGTGTCTGCCACTGGTCGCCGTTGGTTGACTTCTGTTTTAGCCCTTGTCGTCTCCTCTGACCTGTGTGAGGTGCTGCTTGCTGTCCTAGTCGTGTCTGCTGCTGCTGCTGCTGCTGCCTCTTCCCCCCTTTTCACTCTGTGCGTTATTTTCCTTTTCGTTCTGAGGCTGTCCAAGCAGCCACGCGAATATATCTATGGCCCTGCGTGAGCGCCGCGGGATCGGCTGGAGACGAGATGTGGATGAAGGCGGAGATGAGGTGGAGCAATAAGAAGACGGGTGAGCGAGGGGTAAAGGCTCGCTGCGAGTTGTGCTTCCACATATACGTCTTTTACGTCCCCTTCTTCCACTCGCGCACATCTCCGCCCCCCCCGCCCTCCACGATCCGCCTCTCCACAACTTCATGTATAGTATCACCTACAGAGAGAAGAGGCGCCGCCACGGCTCTCCTCCTCCGCCCTCTCGTCGTTTCTCTCTGTCGCTTACTGGGCTTGTGGGTTGGCTGCTGCTGTGATCGCCCCTCAGCCAATTTTTCAGGCTTCTGAGAGCTCTTCCGTGTGGACACGCGTTTGCTGGTGCGTGCGGAAGGCGGGAGTGAGGTGCTGCGTTAAAGGTCATCTGCCAATCGCCCCCTCTGCGGCCACCCATCGGCAGACAAAAGACCCTCGCATGTCCGCTCGTCACAGCGCCACCCATCGGCGGACAGTGCTGCGCCTGCACGCGCCACGGTGAGCAGCAGACAGCACGAGAGAATTCGACTGGCACACACACACACACACACACGTACCCACATTAAGCCACCCACCCCCCTCCCCCGCAGCACGAGGAGAGCGCATCCGCTTCTACTGAAGTGCATTTCTCTCAACGCCCCCCCGGCCCTGGCAGACCTATCCGCTGTGTGTCGTGTGTTTCATTGACAATGCCATCAGTGGCCACTCGCTAGGAGAAGAGAGTGGGTGGAGTCGGTGAGGTGAGCTTGTGAGAGTGGAGGAGGCTAGTGGGATAGTCTTCTGCCACTTAGCCACCACCACCACCACCGCTCCCCCTCTCTTCAGATTGCATGCCCTTCTCTTCACTTTTCCTCTTCAGCCTGCGCGCCATGCCCATGCAGTTGGGTGGGCGGGGCAGAGTTGTAGCGCTCATTTTCCCTCGCCTCCCCTCTCTCTCACTGTTCCGCTCACAACTTTACCTGCCTTCTCTCTCTCGCTCCCCTCACTTCATGGACGGGGTCGGCGCTCGCGGACTGGGCTTCTCCCTCTTGGCCCTTTTGCCTCCGTTGCTTCGACTACTATGTCGTGGCGCGTGGTGGAACCCACTCCACTTGCTACTCGCATCCTCTGCCTGGCGCCTATATGCGTGCCTGCGAAGCAGAGGTGAGCGCGACCGCAAAGCACCGTGTCTCCCCTAATCACTGTATCCGTGCGCGCCGGTATCTCCGCGCGTGTTTTGCTCCCACTCAAACGCACATCCACCTACCGACGGAGCACAGCCGAACGAGAGCGCGGCACGCAGGTGAAGAGATTCAAACAGTGCGGGGGCACTCCGTGTGTGTGTGTGTGTGTGTTGTGGGGCGTAGGTTCGACGGTGAGCCATGCGGCGCCACAGGCCGTCGGTGTGTGTGCCGCATGTCCTTCCAGCCCATCTGTGTTCTGTGCCTCAGTGACTGCGACAGGGGCGGCGGCGTCACATCGTGCAACCACTATTTCTGCTCGCGGTGCACCGCCCGCTTGCCAACCGCTGCCCCCTGCCCGCTGTGTCAGCGGCCGTACCAGCTGATCAAGCTTGACCACCCCAACGTCCAGCAGCTGCTTCAAGACGGTGCAACAGCGCTCGAGAGGACGGAAAAGGTTATCGGCTCTCAAATGCGGCACTACCAACAAGTCATTCGCCGCATGCGCCAGGCTCTGGCAGCGCTGCACAGCCAAAATCAGGAGATGACACGGAGGCGTCAGCGGGAGCAGGCGGAGTGCGCTGCGGCAGTGTCGCGAGCGCAGGCGCTTCAGGCGGAGGTGTGCCGATTACGCGAGGGGCTGACACGCGCCTCCTCGAAAAGGGCGGCGTCGCAGCAGCAGCCACCGCCCCTACCGCCATCGCCGCCGCAACAGCGGGCGCACGTGATGCCTGATCCACGAGTTACCCATGACAGCGACGGGCACCCACACAACGCACCGAATACCCTCGGGGTTTGCCATACTCCATCGGCGCAGATCATCCCGCCTCCGTTGTCGGTGCGCCATGCCCCCTTCGCACCTACCAGTGCGGTCGGTGCCAAAGCGCCAGACACTTTTTCCCGTGGCAGTTGGCAGCGCTCGTCTGGGGCATCGTCACCTTCGCTGTCCTCCCATCCGCAGTGGCAGCATCGACGGCACCACTTACACGGAAATGGTGGCGAGGCACGCGACGCTGCCGTTGAATCGGCGCCCCCCCTGGGGTGGTCGGCGAGCTCCCTCATCGCGAAACGCCACCGCGCTGACTCAGACCCATCGCTGTCGCAGGGACGTGTGGGCGATGTTTGCGTTTCGCTGGCTCAGCCGGGCTCCAGCTCAAACGCGGGCCGCAACGTCGCTCTCACACCCCGCACCCATGCCCTGGCGTCTCTTCAACACCAACTTCCGCACCAGAGCTCCCGCGCCGCTGCGTGGGGGCCAGGGAACGGCGACGGCAGCGACTCCGCAGGGCCGAGAGTGGACTTCCGACTCACAACGCCTCTGGCTGCAGCGCTGCACCAACAGCCGCAGCCGCAGCCGCAACCATCGCACCCCCTCAACTCTTTCATGCAAGCCGGCACCTCCTACATGCTCAGGCCTTCGTTGAAGCCGCACCAGAGGCTGTTCTCCTCACCACGCGACGGCCCCGTGTCCCTCTAGCGCACGGCTCCCATTCTCTCTTGTGAGGCCCCTCCTCCTCTTTTCTCGCGCGTCGTGGCGAGCGTCCGTCTTTCCACTTCTCTTTTCCTCTCTTCGCGTCTGCTACTACGCCCCACCCCCTCTCCCCACAAGCTCAGAGACAGACAGAGACGCACATGTATACGTCTGTCTACTCGGTATTCACCTCCTCCCTTCTCTTGCTCTGCTGTGCTGCTGCTGCTGCTGCCACTTTGCTGCTCGTGCGTGTGTTTGGTTGATTCGCTCGTGTGTCTTTCGGCATCTTTTTAATTTGTGCGAGTAGACACGCACCCGCACCGGGCTCGGAGATTGGCCCGCTTCTTCTTTTCCCCATCACCCCCTTGCATACCGTGACCTGCATGGCCGTTCGTACTGTCGCAAGGCACGTGAGAGGCAAGAGCGAGGTGTGCACGCCACCATGTCTGCGTGGGGAGCATTGCTCATAATGCCGAAGCAGTGCGTTGCGTTTTGGGTGTCTTTCTCCCTCTACGCCGAATCCTTTCGATGGCCATTCGGCGACTACCAAACCAGCGAGCCACTTTGCTTCGCTGCGGGAGTTCAGCGCCAGATCGCACTCTCCCACACCCGTTAGTCGCGTGTCTCCCGCTGCATCTCTCTCGTCATTTCTGCCGTTCACGGCTGCTGCTTTTCACCTTTCACATCTTACGTCATCCCCCCTTCTTCTCTCCTTGTGACTCTTCACAAGTGCACTGTAGAAACCTTCATCACCACACAGGCACTTCGCACGTCTGAGCTGGCCACACCGTCAGTGCCCTCCAAGCGCTTTAGCGCAACATGCCAAGAGCATATAAAGTTCACTCTCTCTTTCTTCGCTTGACTTCTGCACGGTTACTGTGCGAGCCGTGCTCCTACGCGACCAGGCCTTTCACATAGTCGACAAAAATAAGGACTGGGAGTGGAGGTAGGGGTCGTGTCGGGTGCGCATACTGTACACCCGCTCACTCACCCAGCTTGGCCCTGTCTGCACGCAGCACTGGTACAGCACTGACCGACGTGCTGCAGCGTGCGACTCGAGCAAGGTCCTCCCTTTTCGTCGTTACGGCTGCTGCCTTTCACACCCCGGGGGCACACAGGCACTTTCTTCCCGGCCACGCTGTGCGCTCGAGGGACCGAGTGCGTTTCTTTTCTTAAGAGCAAACACACGGAGATGCGTGCGTGTCTGTTTGTCAGTGTCGAGCGCTTTGCGCTTCCCGCTTTCATCTACTGCTCCTCTCTCTCTCTCTCCGTCCATCCCCTCTCTACTACCCAAGGTGTACGGCGTCCTTGGCCTTTTCACGCTGTGTCTTCTTGTTGTGTTGCTTCTACACCACCCCCACGTTTTTTTCTCCCTTTTGACTCTTAGCCACTGCCATGTTGTCCATCAGCCGCAGCTCCACTCCGACAACGGGACCATCGGCCTCTGCACGAAAGTTCAAGCTGGTCCTGCTGGGCGAGAGCGGCGTCGGCAAGTCGTCTGTCGTGCAGCGCCTGATGAGGAACGCCTTCAGTGCGAGGCCGCACAGCACTGTCGGCGCCTCTTTTTTTCGTTATACGTGCAGCGTGGCGGACGGCACGGCTGTCCACTTTGACATATGGGACACTGCGGGGCAGGAGCGCTTCAGGAGCCTGGCCGCCATGTACTACCGCGGTGCCGCAGCGGCGCTCGTCGTCTTCGACATCGTCTCCGCCGATACGTACGAGAGAGCAAAGCACTGGGCCCGAGAGCTGCACATCAACTCCCCAGAGACGCTTGTGATGCTGGTCGGAAACAAGAAGGACTTGGAGAGTGAACGGCAGGTGCCTGTGGAAGAGGCGCAACAATGCGCGGCGGAGATGGGTGCCATGTACCATGAGACTAGCGCACGCAGCGGCGACGGGGTACAGGAGGCGTTTCACGCCGTCGCTGCGAAGCTGATTGAAACGAACAGCAGCGTCAACGTGCGCGAGGGTGGTGTCTTGGGCCACACAGAGAACGCGGTACCGCGTCATGGAAGTGAATGCTGCTAGCGGTTAGGCACGGGGTAGTGCTGGTAGCCGCATCGCGCATCTGTAGGCTACCCCTGCCTCTATACGTGTGCGTGTGTGTCTGCGCTCACTTTCGTGGCTCAGCGTACATTCCCTTCCCACTCATGTGAATGTGCGTGTGGTTTGGCACCTCGTCTCCAACTTAACAGAAGGGCAGCAACACTTAGGAAGGGCTGTGTAGCTTCGGCTCGTACGGGGTGCTATGGTCTCGCCAACCCCTGCTCCCCTCCCTCCCCCTCCCAACGCCATCTTCTAGCTGCGCCCTGATTCATCTGCTTATCCTATGCGCGTATGTGTGCGGCACTTCTCTTTCCTATGTTCTACCTTTGTGCCAGCGAGTGTGTCTGCGTTTATGAGTTCATCGAGCACAGCTGTCTCCTCCATCAGCTCCACTACGACCAGCATCGCTGCTTACCCCTTTCTATGTCCTCCTCCACCCTACTCTCTCTGTGAGCTGGGGAGGGGTGAGCAGATACACCACAGACGATAGGTGATGCGGGAGAGGGCGAGAGAACAGTGGCGATATCTCGAAGGGCCGACATCAAATGATGTCTTCACTAGGGCTGTTGGCGCGCCGGCACAGGTGTGTATGTATGCGTGGGACAGTGCGCGCACATGGAGCGCCTCTTCTTCCTTCCGTTCTGCCCCTTTTCTTTTTTTTCTGCACCGCTCCCCCTCCTCCCTCAACACCCTTCAACACTTGATTTCGTGCCCATGTGATCGCGACCCCTCCCCCCCTGCACCGACGCACGCATGCTAGCCTGGTGGGGGGCAGGACTTACCTACGTGCCTGCCTGTGCTTTGCGCACTACTCTCCACGCCTCTCTCTCTTTATTCAGGACGTCTGTGCCTAATTCTCAGGTGTGTGTCTGCGCAAGCTCACGCAGACACACCCACACACACACACACACACCCACACACACACACACGTACGCACGTACGCTCACACACAGGCCGCTTGGTGCCTGTCTTCCCCCCTTTTCTTCTTTTACTCACCCGTTGCTACTCAGCACCGCTGCAGCTCCGCCGCCCTCTCACATGACACTCTGTTGTTGTTGTGAAGGTCGCTGACCCTGCTGCCCCTGCTGCCCTGCCCTTTTCTACTTTCTCATTCGGCGTCCTTCTCTTGGACTTCCCTTTACGGTTGCCTCGCCCTCTCTCTTCTCTTATTTTGCTCAGCTCTCGCTCTCCACGCACGCACGCACGCCTCTTTTCGCTCCCTCGCTGTTTTCCCTCTTCCAACTCTCCCCATTTTCTCTCATTATCGTTAACCCTGCGGATGCACTCAGCGTCGTGGCCGTCGTTGGGGGTCCCGCAGCCGCAGTGGCCGCAGTTTGCGCAGATGCGCGACTTCGTCTACACCCACACCCAGCCGCAGTGGGGAGACGTGCGTACGACCGCCACAGGAAGCACAGCGTCGGCGCAGCGACACGCAGGGATGGGCAGTATGGCAGGCGTAGTTGAAGACGCCACTATCGACACGTGGGCGCCGACCATCGTGCGCCCCCCGCCGCTGGAGGGTCATCGTGTCTGCACAACTTGTCAGCGGTCGAAGGAGGCGTGTGTGTGCACCACATGCATTGTGTGCCGGCACCGTTTCCATGCCAATCGACATCACTGCCGCCGCTGCTGGCACGCAGTGTGCTCCCGTTGCTGGGGACATCGACACTACGTACACATGCTTGGGCGGCAGATGGTTGTGTGCGACTGCTGCTCAACGTTGTGGGCGCTGGCGAACCTCGCCAAGCGTGGCGACGGTGGCCTCTTGTGGGGGCTGTACGTACTACGGGCCGCAGGGGCTATGCCTCGCATGTGCATCGGTCCTTCGTGCCATATTCTGACGCGACAGCTAGCGTGCTACGGGTGTGGGTTGCCCACTGTCGTGACGCAGCCGCACGCCGCACGTGTTGTTCGTGCGAATGGGGTATCCAGGAGTGTGATGGACCACGTCAAGGTCCTCGACATGCAGCAGCTCTCGCTGCGCGCCATGGAGGTGAGCGGCATGACGTCCACGCAGGTGGAGCGCATGTTCCGTGGGCTTTTCCACCACTACGAAGAGGTGCTCGCCTTCCGCGCCATCACGACCGCCGTCCTGGCACAGCGGGTGCTGCTCTCGATGGTAGCCTCAGCAGTCGCGTACGAGTACCTGGGGGCGCCAAACATCACCCTGAGTCTGTCTGATATCCCATACGCACGTGCACTGCGCATCACCGCAGCGCGGGAGCGCTATACAATCCTTGAGGCACCAGGCCGCGTGAAATTCATCGCCTTCCCCGGAACGCACAACTGGCGGACGCGTTGGGTGGACATGCAGTTCGCGCGTATCACCGAGACTGTGTGGTCGACATTGCACGAAGGCGTGTGTCTGACGACGACCGCGGAAGACCAAGAGGGGGTCGACCGTGCCAAGACAACAGTGGCTCTCAACGGAGGTGTTCGGAAGGCTTGGGAGTACCAGGTGCACAAGGGCTTCGCGCAAGAAGCGCAGGAGGTGGAACTACCTTTCGACTCGCTTCTCGAAGACGTTCGCAGTGGCGGCTACACCCTTGTCCTGTGCGGCCACTCGCTGGGTGGGGCCACTGCGCAGTACTTGAGTCTGCAGCTACTGCATCGCTGCGCTGCGCTGCTGGTACCCCGCGGAGGGCAGGAGGACGCGCCGAGGCTGCTCTGCGTTTCACTTGGCGCACCGCTACTCGGCAACTACGAGCTGGCTGACCACGTGCAGAGCTGCGGCTGGGCGCATATATTCCACAACTTTGTCTACCGCAGCGACATTGTGCCGCGGCTGTCGTGCACGGACGAGCTCGCCTGGGACGCGCAGTTGCGACTCGCGAACTCCGTCACCTCCGTCTTCACGGCGGCTCAGAGCTGGTGGAGGGGTGGCGGCAGCACGACTGCGCCGTTGCCAATGGCGAATGCCGCTGCCGCCGCCTCCTCCTCCACGGAGACTGTGGCAGCCAACATCCCCACACGCAGTTCCGGCAGGCTCTCCACCGCGCTGGAACGCTTACGCACCAAGCCACCACCCGGGACTTCCTCTGCTGCTCCTGCCGCCTCGGCTGTTGGCGCTTCAGCTGCGTTTGCGTTTCTCTCGGTGGACGACGCGACGAGCAACGAAGGCGCCACGCCTGCAGCAGACGACATTTTTTCAAACGAGTCATCTGCGTTCTGGGCAGAGCAAGCGCAGTTCGCCGCCTACGTCGACACTGCTGTTCGCACCGGCCACGATGCGCTGGAGAACGACGTGTCGGCGCCCTCTGGCGATGCGGAAGCGCAGCGGGACGCCGACGTGGAGGCGGCCCTCCACGTCTTTAGAAGTCGCTGTGCCCGTACGAGCGGGCTCTCGTCTGAACAACTGAGCTTTATGCATGACGCGCGCCAGGACAGTGGCGACGCCGGTCCTGACGGCGACAATCAGTCGGTCACACCTACTGAAGTTAAGGTTGCTGCGGACACCATGGAGGACGTGGTGCTACCGGTGGCGTCACGCCGCATGCACCGCCGTTTCACGTGCTTCGGCCGTTATCACTTTATCCAATACGGCGCCTACGGGTATGTTTCGACTGACGACTCGGAGACGGCCTTTGGCGTGTTGAAGCACGGCTGCGGGGAGGCCTCCGTCTTGGGGGATCACTCCATTGAGGCGTATAATCGAGGGGTGATGGTCCACCTCTACCGTAACACCGGGCTCTAGCCTTATATGTATGTATGGCGCATGTCATTTATCCGATGAGGAGTAGGTGGTGGGCGAGAGGGGAGGCGTATGTCCTCTGCAGGGAGAGTGAGACGTGTGCGAGTGAGTACGTGTCTGCACGCGTCTCCGTAGGCGACTACACCACCCCGCTCTTCTCCCATCTCTCTTGTGCCATGTACGTCTCCCTCCTCCCTATCGCTGGCGCGTACACACGCACACACAAACACACACACATCAGCACTACTCTGAACCACAACCGAGTTCACCTACATTACGCGCAAGAAGCACAGATGAAGCGCGTTCTCCTTTTTCTGCTCCCGTTGCTCCGTCCTGCACTCCACTGCTGGGACTCCATGACCTCTCTTCCCTCCTGTGTGCTGCTGCTATTCTCACATGGGGCGGTGCAGTGAGTAGGTAGAGGGGTGCTGGTACGCCTCTCCTATCGCCCCTCTCTTCCACTCCGCATCTCCTCTCTCCCGCCTCCTTTCGGGTGCAGCGAATGTGCGTGGGTAAGCGAAGATAGCAAGGCTGAAATAACAAAGGGTCAACCACAACCAACTTGCTATATGTGGTTGCATCCTTCTCTTACAACCTCTCCGCCATCTTCCTCCACTCCTTCCCTGCCTCCCTCTCCGCCATCTTCCTCCACTCCTTCCCTGCGGCGCTCTGCACCCTCACACATTCCCCCTGACACCTTCCGCTTTCCCACAACCACCACATTTCGTCGTTGTTGTCTCCTTCCTGGTCTTCGATGGGTACACTTTTGCGTCTGCCCTCCCCTCCCTTCAAGCACGACACACACACACACACACACACGTAACAGCAATGCCTCATATATTTTTCCTCACTTCCACCCCTCCCTGATGCCGAGGGGACGCCTCGGTGCGTGGCCGCTGCGCACAGTACCCCCGCTCTGTGCGGGGAAGCTGGGCAGCCCCTATCCCTGCCGGCGCCGGGCCACCTCTGGTGGTGGCAGGGCCAAGCGCCTGCCACGTGGGGCGTCAGAGCGACGTGCCGCTACGGATGTCGGCGGTCGGGTCCTGGACGCGTTGTGTCGGAGCGGCGCGCGGCAGCGATCACGGCTGTACGATCCATATGCTGGCAGGGTGTCAGCGTGGCGGCCGGCGAAGCGGATGGGTGGGGTTTGCAGCAGAGGCCGTGCCTCGGTGGCTGGGCCGGCATTGCTGTAACGCGTGCCTGCGGCTGTTTCGCACCCGGCGATGGGCCTGTGACGCCGGGCTAAATTGGAGTTTGACTCGCATGCTGTACGGCTGAATGAACGCGATGAACGAAAAAACTCGTTCACCCACCCCCCTTTTAAGTTCCCCCCACCACTCCCCACTCCTGCGGTGTACGTGCGTGGTGTAGGTGTAGGTGTAGGTGTATCGCCTTGCTCCTCTCGGTTTACCGCCGCCATGTTGCCTCTCCTCTCTCTCTGACTCCACATCCCTCGTGCATTCCCCTCTTTCTCTCTTCTCTGTGTTGACGTGCTCGTATGCGCCTCTCTCCCCCACACACTCTGGCCGAGTTGGCCCCTCTCTCGCCCTTTTCAGGCCTGCCTCATCATCTCTGCTCTCCGCCTTTCTTCTGTGCGCCTCGCTCTCCCCTATTTTTGTTGTCCGCCTCCCCCGTCACCACCGCTGCCCTTCGCTTTGTGTGTCCATCGGAGCGTGCGGGCGTGTCTCTGCTGTCGGCGCGTGCCTGCGTTTGTGCGTTGTGCCCCCCCTCCTTTCCACATTCCCCGTTGTCTGTGACGAATCTGAAGAACGGGAGGGTCTCTACGGGGGACGCCGCTACGTGCGCTGCCACCACTTACGTTTCCTTGCATTTCTTTTCCCCTCTCTCTTCTGGCTCGCTTACTCGACTGTGCGCCGGGCCACTCGTGCGTGCTCTCCTCCGTGTTTTTTTTTCTCCTCCTTCGCTTTTGCTGCGTCTTGCCATCGTTACCAGTGCTTGTCTTCTCTTCCTCGATTGCGTGTCTCGCTCAGCGCTTCTCTGTGTCCCCCCTCTGTGTGTGTTGCTGCCTGGCTGCCTGCCGTCTCCCACGCCTTCCACAGACCAGCCCGCGCACCCCCGCACCAGAGGCGATACCCGTGCACATCTGCTGAGCGCGCCGTCTCTTTCCCCCTTTCCCCCTTTTCCTATTTTCTCTTTCTTTGCGTGCGTGTGCGTTTTGTGAGACCGGCCACCGGCAGAGGTGCATACAGAGCACTCCGGCACTCCCGTCCTTTCCTGCCCACCAAGGCAGGCACACCCGCGTACGCAGCAGCCGCAACTGCAGGATCGTCTCCGATTGCCTTGTGTTTTGTTGTGTGCCCCTCGTGGCCACGCTATTATCATCGACTTTGCTGTTTTCTCTCCCCCTCTTCTCTGCTTCCGCAGTAGGCTACGGCCTCTTCTTTCCCTCTCGTTCTTCTCCCCCTCGATCCCCCCTTTGCGTGCGCCTCTCTCGCATTCGCAATGAAGAAGCTCTTCGGGTCTCGCAGCAGCGCCAATACGTCAAGCCCGACGCCGAGGACCACGGCAGCACCGGTAGACCCCGGCAAGCGCGATGAGCTCTATGAGGCGGCCATGGGCGACGGCAAGGGCGGCATGGTGAATAAAGATGGCGACGTGCTCGGCTCAACGATGACGGATGCAGCCTCCATCTATACCGGCGGCCGCCAAGGCCCCGACCCTGCCAAGCGGCACGGCTCCTGCTATATAGGCGGAACCAATGGCCGCTGCGGCACGTGCGGGCTGTCGAAGATTGCATGCAACTGCCAGACCTGCCACTGCTGTGGCCGCTTCCTCATGTCGCCGTCGAGCCGCCATCACTGCCGGCAATGCTGGCGTGCCACGTGCGCCGACTGCAGCACCAGCGTGCGTACGAACGACTTCATGGGCGGCCGGGTGACGCTCACCTGCAACTTCTGCGCCGTGCCCAAGGCACTGTGCTTCGTTACGCAGATGCGGTACAGCTCGTACGATATGGTAGGTGTGGTGGACCTGACAATGGGGAATGGGGCTGGCAGGAATTACGATGTGAGCGCAAAACCCCCGCAGCCGAACATGCGAGCCGCGATGGAGCCGTGCGCCTTCCGCTGGGGCGTGTACGCGCTCGGGTGCGCGGTCGAGTCCCCGCGGCGCTGCATCAACCCATCCTGCCCCGCCCCACTCTCCTACGCCGAGGTGTGCGTCAAGTGCAAGACGCCGACCGTCGTCATGACGTTTCATGAGCAGCGCCACATTGTGATGCAGAACACGTCGATGGAAGGAAAGCGCCCCGAGGCCAGCGACTCGTCGGTCAGGATGGTGGAGGCGGTGGAGGATGCGGTGCGCTCCGCGTACGACAACATGGCGACCTCCCGCACCCCTGAGGAGGAGGAGGAAATCTTTGCTTCTGCGCTGCCGTCGGGGATGGAGACGCAGCTGTTTTCCTCCGCTCTCAGCGGCCCTGCCGTGCGTAAGCTGCTGCTCTCCCTGGTGGCGTGCTACATTGCCGGGGAGTCGTCGGGGACGCCGTGCGTCTCGCTGGCCTTGACTGATCTCCCCCTCTACGGGAGACTGCTGCGACCGACCAACATAACGGAGCTTTTCACTGTCTTTGATGGACCGGGCCGCACGCGCTTCATCGCCTTCAGCTCCGGCACCACCCGGCGGTCTGCCTTGCATCAGGTGCTGGGCACGCGCATGGTGCCTCGGGAGCTGTGGAGCAACGCTACGATGAAGAAGGAGCTTGTGGTGGGCAAGGTTGTGGGGGGCAAGGAGGCGGCGCGCAAGGGAGGGCTGAACACCAATGTGGCGACGTGGGCCATGCGTTCGGGCCTCCTTGCCTACATGGCCGAGGACAACATAATGGATCGCGTGCAGAGCCTCGTGCTGCGCATAGTGAAAAGCAGTAGTGAAGTGGTGATTTGCGGCCACGGTGTCGGGGGTGCCGCCGCCACCTGGCTGACGACGTGCCTGCTGCTGGAGAACACGCCCGAGACGCGTGATCGGCTGATGTGCGTGACGTTCGGCGCGCCGCTCATCGCTAACCAATCCCTGTCGGAAGTCCTCATCAAAAACGACCTCGCCAAGAACTTCCACCACTGTGTGTACGGCAGCGACATGGTGCCGCGGCTCTGCTACGTGGATTCGTTGCTGCTTTCTGGCAACACGGCCGGCTGCACCTTCTCTGTGGGGCTGGAGGAGGAAGCCACCTCGGGGAGGAGGGTGCAGGAGTGCACCGCTGCGTGGGTCGCTTTGCATGAGGAGCCTCATAACCCCGCGGATGTAGCCCAGGCGATGGCGGAGATCGGAGATGACAACTTATCCCTCACCAACTTTTCGTCGAGCGCGCAGCAGGCCCCCATAGAGGGGGGAATTGATGCCGCGCCCCCTGACAAGAAGGAGTCGTCGAAGCAGCCGGCGCAACCGGCGGACACGGCCGCCCGCACCGCCGCGACTGCGATGGGTGACCTCTTCCTGCAAAGCCGCGAGCCGTTCGGCAACACCTCCGTTCGCACCGTGCACAAAGGAGACGACGACGCGAAAGGCGCCGTGGTGGCCGGCCAGTTCAACGTGCGCGACGCGGACTTTAAGTGCTTCTCGTCGCCGCAGCACCGCGACAGGCAGGTGATGGACCCGTTCGGCTTCTACCATTTCTTTTGGCACCCACGCAGGAAGTACATGTGCACGGACGACCCGAAGGTCGTCATTGCTATGCTGTCGGACCGGACGGAGCTGCGCGTTCAGCTGCGCGATCACTTGCTGAGCTCGTACAACAAGGGCATGCTGGAGTACATCTACTCTGCGTGCCCGGAATAGAGGCGCCCGCCTGCGTGCGCTGGGGGCTCGTGACCGCTGCTGCTCTCCTCGCTGTGTCGTTGCTGTTGCTGGCACTGCTGCTGCTGCCGAGCCCGGTCTGGATTTCCTTCTATTTTCCTCGACCCACAGCGCGTGCGTTAAAGTTTCCGTCCACCCCCGCCTCCGCGTTCCAAGCCCCCTCCTCATTTTCTTCTTTCTTGCTTCGGAGGACACACCGAGGTGCTCGCACACGTACTTCTGGGCACGCGCGCGCACGGAGTTCACTGATTTGCCAATGCTTGTTGTCTTGCTCCTGCTGTTCCTCCCTGATGCCGAGGGGACGCCTCGGTGCGTGGCCGCTGCGCACAGTACCCCCGCTCTGTGCGGGGAAGCTGGGCAGCCCCTATCCCTGCCGGCGCCGGGCCACCTCTGGTGGTGGCAGGGCCAAGCGCCTGCCACGTGGGGCGTCAGAGCGACGTGCCGCTACGGATGTCGGCGGTCGGGTCCTGGACGCGTTGTGTCGGAGCGGCGCGCGGCAGCGATCACGGCTGTACGATCCATATGCTGGCAGGGTGTCAGCGTGGCGGCCGGCGAAGCGGATGGGTGGGGTTTGCAGCAGAGGCCGTGCCTCGGTGGCTGGGCCGGCATTGCTGTAACGCGTGCCTGCGGCTGTTTCGCACCCGGCGATGGGCCTGTGACACGCCGGGCTAAATTGGAGTTTGACTCGCATGCTGTACGGCTGAATGAACGCGATGAAAGAAAAAACTCGTTCACCCACCCCCCTTTTAAGTTCCCCCCACCACTCCCCACTCCTGCGGTGTACGTGCGTGGTGGTGGTGTTACGGCACAGAGGGGTTTGTTTTGGTGCGCATTTGCTTCTCTTTATCTCTGATGAGCGGCACATCGCTTTTTTTTTCTCTCTCTTTTGTAAATGTTTACTCTTTTTCTGGTGTAGTTGTACGTGGGTCAGTTAGCCTCGCTTTATGCTCTGCTCTCCGCCTTTCCTCTGTGCCAGCCATCAGCGAAGCTCGTGAGCATTGATGTCTTTCTTCTATTACTTCACATGGTGGTCTTGGTGCTTGTCTGTATGTTTGCCTGAGCGAGCCCTCCGGGTTTCTTAGGATGGCGCACCTGAGGGCTGTTGATTCGCACAGAGCTTGTTCTCCTCGCGCGTGTGGGTGTGTGCCGAGGCGCACGCACGCAGGAGCATTAACGAGTGTCGCGGTGTCCAGCGCGCGTGTTTTCCCGGCCTTCTTCTTATGCCAACCCCACCTGCGTATGATTTTTTATTTTGCCTTCTCTTAACTCTTTGTTTTGTGCTTGCGATGTGCTTTTCCCTTCCCTTCCTGTTTTGGTTTTACTGCCTTATTGGTGTGAGAGGAGAAGAGGGCGGGTTGCCGTGATGGGCGTTGTCAGGAGCGGCGCGCACGGAGGCAAGGCGAGGTAACGCGTGAGGTCGGTAGAAGAGAAAAAGCCAAGCGGCGGGGCGGAGGGGAAGGAAAAAGAGTGGAGGCTGCGCGGTGGACGATGAAGTACTGCACTGGCGGTGCGCGCTTGCTGCTTGTTGGACTGAATTGCGGCGCGTGTGCTTTGTTGAAAATTCAGCTGCGCCTCTTTTTTGTTTTCCTGGTCCTTTTTGCTTCGCTGTTGGCACCGAGCCCTCGCGGTGCTCTGCCTCCTCGCCCGTCTGCCGCTCACACGCGTATGCGCCGATAACCGTGAGATGCTTGTTTTATCTTCCGCCATTGCTTATGCTTTACTCTCTCTGTCTGTTCCTCTATCCGGGGCTTTTCGCGGACCTTTATATTCCGAGGGCCCACATGCCTCTATGCGCGTCTGCGCGTGTGTCCGACATACACCTTGGCGGTTAAAGGGGATTCTGCGGGACCCTTCCTCCTTCTCCTCCTCGTGCTCCTTCTATTTCCCTCATCTTTCTTCAGCCTCAATATGGTATTCGAAATTAGTTTGTATGTGTGCCAGCGCGCCACCTCATCATGAGGAGGCCAACCACACAGACACGCACAAACATTGCTCGCCTACACCTCTGCTACGTTGCGGCCAAATCGAGGTCGTCTGGGAGAAGCCGCCTGCCGTTGAACTGCGCCGTGCGCCTGGCGGGCTCTTCTCGTCCTTCCACGACTCTTCAGATACGTGCTGCGCGCCCGGCACTCCACGGACTGCAGCGATGCCTGCCACGCAGGTGACGGGTGGTGGTGGTCCAGGTGCATGCTGGGTGCGTGCGCCGCAGTCAGACGGCAGTATTCACGCTGACCCTCACACGCATCTCCTGCGCCTCCTGCGCTTCCTGCCCCCCTTTCCCTGTACACTTGGTGTTGCGTTTGTGGTGTGCGGAGCGACGCTTCTTGCTTCATCTCCGTCCCCTCGCTTCCCTGTCCTGGCTTACCCTTTTCATATCTTGAGGGTATCTTGGCTTCGTTGAAGACTGCAGCGTGTGTGTGTGTGTGATGATGGGTGCCAGGTATGCGCCCCTGCGTGTGCCTGAGCGTATGCTCGTGCGCGACTCTGTGCTTGTGTGCTCTGTTCGTGTGTGGTGGTGGTGGTGGTAATCGCTGGTAAGTACGGTCAATGAGCGCATCTTGGGACCCACTTCGGAAAGCGCATACACAACGCCGACGCAATGAGGAGGCCGTCTATGCCCCCCCCCCTTTTCTTCTCTCTTTTTATTCGAGTTTGTTCTCCCATGACGGTGCTGAGTCGGTGAGGGCGACTGCGCAGTGCATTTATGCTTCCGGCTATTGCCCCTCTCTCTGTGTGTGTGTGTCTCACTCTATGCGTGCACCTCTCCTCGCCCTCTACCTCTCTCTTATTTCGGTTCCCATGGCGCTACCGCGTTGGGGCATTCACCGCCGCCACGGCTGCCGCGCCTTTGCCCATTTTGATGCACGGGCGCGCTACACGGGTATACCTGCACACCAGCGCCTCGCTGCTCTCTGCCTCCGCCTACATGACTTTCACACCGAA
>NC_009321.2:1097105-1128493 GCF_000002845.2 Leishmania braziliensis MHOM/BR/75/M2904
CTTCGGGACCTACAATGGTGGTTTTGAGACTCGCGTTGGGGCCACCATGTTGGAGAAGCGGAAAAAAGGCCATTACAATTCAATTTTGGTCCCTGAAATTGAGCGCCCTTTGTACACAAAGTGAACCGCCTGATGCCCAGGTGGTGTGTCCCGACGGGGTTTTTGCGCTTCGATGGTGCGCGAAACTGGACCTGACGGATTCCCAGACGAACCTTGTGCCGTACCCGCGCATCCATTTTGTGCTGACGAGCTACGCACCGGTGGTGTTTGCGGAGAAGGCGTACCACGAGCAGCTGTCCGTTGCTGACATCACGAACTCGGTCTTTGAGCCGGCTGGCATGCTGACCAAGTGCGATCCTCGCCACGGCAAGTACATGTCGTGCTGCCTCATGTACCGCGGCGATGTCGTGCCGAAGGATGTCAACGCCGCGATTGCGACGATCAAGACCAAGCGCACCATCCAGTTTGTGGACTGGTGCCCGACTGGCTTCAAGTGCGGCATCAACTACCAGCCGCCGACCGTTGTGCCCGGCGGCGACCTGGCGAAGGTGCAGCGTGCCGTGTGCATGATTGCGAACTCGACCGCGATCGCTGAGGTGTTTGCGCGGATCGACCACAAGTTCGACCTGATGTACAGCAAGCGCGCGTTCGTGCACTGGTACGTTGGCGAGGGCATGGAGGAGGGCGAGTTCTCCGAGGCGCGCGAGGATCTTGCTGCGCTGGAGAAGGACTACGAGGAGGTTGGCGCCGAGTCCGCCGACGACGCGGGCGAGGAGGACGTCGAGGAGTACTAGGGAGCAGACTCGTGCCTCGCACTGATGATGTAGATGCACGCGTGCGTGTGGTGCGCGGGACCGCCGCCACGGCGCTTGTGTGCCGGTGTGTGGCGACCGTCTCGGGGAAGGAGGAGGAGCGCGCGTGCGTGTGCTGCGCCTCCTCTTTTTTCTCCCTCACCGGGTTTTTTTCTGAGGGGACGGGGGGGGGGAGGAGGAGGAGGCGCGGATGGCGGAGCGGCCACGCTCTGCCCCTCGCTGCCCTGTGCCTTTTCTCGGCCCCGACTGAGCAGGGTGTATACGCAGGCGAGTCGATATGCATCGAGATGCTGGAGGATGTTTTCCCGGTTTAGGGTGTGGGTGGGTGGTGGTGGTGACACCACATGAGTCTCTTTTCAGCCTATGGGCCGGAATGAGGGGCCGCCGGGGATTTGGGAGATGTCCAGCAGATGGATGGGGAGTAACCGGTACACCACTGCATGAGTCTAAGGTGACAGAGTTGTTGTCAGGAGCTCCAGAGGAGTTCGTCTTCTCTATAAATGTTTGCACCTCCCTCGCAGACATGGACGGGGGTGCCGTGAACATTTCTAAATCCGAGCAGTCTGCGGGCACAAGCGGGTTTAACAGAGAGGGGAATGACGCGCGATGCTTTTCGGCAAGTAGTCGGTTCAGCACGCCCGCGTTGTCCAGGGGGCTATACACATACTCGATGAGCTCTGTCCCCGGAATTTCCAACGACCATCGGCAGAGCAGCAACAGTCCTTCACGTGGCTGACCGCCAGTACTATGCGGACATTTTGGTTACGGATCGCCGTGTGGCGTTTGTTCTCGGGCCGGGCATTCCCGCAGCCCACAGGGTGGTAGCGAGAGGGGCAGCGGGTAAACTTAGTTGCTCCACCGCTGTGTACAGCTGCAATGGTGCGCGCACCGCGTCTGCAAAGTGGAGGTCCATCGACGCTTCCCCTTGCCAGTTTCTGTTGGTGCGATCGCACCTCCTTGAGTGGGCATCAGGTATGGGGGATGACGAGCCCACCGGGACGTGAAAGCATGAGGTGCAGAGCCAGTGGCGCAACGGGCCCCACTGTATCGAGTGGTCTCAGGGTGAACGGCAAGCATTGAGGTCTCTGCTGATGGTCGTGGTGTGGATGCGCTTGGAGTCGAACCGACCGAGTGCCCACAAATGAGTGGCTTCAACAGGGCAGAGGTGTACCGTTCACGGTGCGGTATCGGCCAACGACAGTAGCGATTAAAAAGGCCTGTTGGGGTCCCGCTCGACTCGATTTCCGTACTGGGCGGCGTCATCGGAGTTGGAGGCTGTGCACTCGCGTCGATTTATTGGCAAGCAAGGACGGTGCCGCCGCTTCCTGTAGGTGTGGGAAGGCTGAATCTTCGCGCGTCCCACTCAGGAGAGGCAGCGCCAGACGTTCGTTCTTCTTTCAAAGTCTCCCCTCGCGCCTGCGGTGCTTGGGACTTGAGAATCAGGGCCGCTTCGACAAGGTGACTGGCTTGCCTCCGAGTGAAGAGAATGACCCCCTCCCCCTCATACCAACGCTCACGACTGAGCACGTCCTGCGTGTTTTTTTGTTTTTCGTCTGCACTAGGCCGACTGCACTTGTATGAGGACTGCTCATCCCCAGACTGCCGGTGGTCCTGATCGATGGGGACTCTGACCTGGGACTCTGTTCTCAAGGGTGCGGCTACACTGGGAGCAAGAGAAGGGCGGGAGGGGTCAAGGTGCCTAGGGTGGTACGACCGTGACGTCGACGTGTATACGACGACGTCATGGCCTCCTTTAATTTCGCTTTCGAACACGATGTGTAGCCCACAAAGGTGGTCAGCTGCAAGCCCCCGCACCCTAACTGAAAGAGGGAAGGTGCGTGGGCAACTCTTGCAGTGTGGAGAGACGTGCTCGGAGTCTGCAGCGGCTGGGCGCTGCTGAACAGGGAAGGACACGCGGAGCATTCTTCCAAAGTCCCTCGCGCCTTCCTCACAGCGGTACATGCTCCGCATTTTGGTCTCTGTGCTACGCTGTAGAGTCCAGTTTCCTGTGCCTGTGAGAGTTTGCCCGAGTGACAACGGTGTATGAGCTCTCAGCGTCGTCCCCACCCCAAAGAGGAGTGACCGAAGCTGGTAGTGATGGCAACGTCGTGATAGTGGCTGGGGCCCACACCACAGCGTATTCTTGAGGGCAACCCCCCTCCCCCGCACCTCTTCTCATACGGGCAACACGAGGCCGTAGCGAATCATGCCGGTTCTTTCACGCCCCCATCTTGGTTGGCCGAGGCCCCACCCTCCCTCCAGTGAGATAGCTGAGGAGAACAGCAATGCTCGGCACGCACTCAGGTATGGCAGAGATGCATTCTTATCGCACTATCGATTGATCGCACGTTACAGACCTGCGTCGTCCTACGGAGTGCGCCCACCTTCGCTATTCGCCTTTTCCCCTCCCCCCCCCCCCCCCACACACACACACACACACGACAAAGTAAACGGGCACACCGCACGCTATGTTTGAGGAGTGCCTACAACTGTGTCTCGAATTTATCGGCGCTCAGGCGCCATGCGTCGGCTGCTCCTCCGCTCAGCTGAGCGAATTCATCTGCGAAGACGTCCTCCCGTATCAAGGCTGGGTCGCTAACGATACCCTTCGAGACACTATCGTGCGACTCTTGCTGACCACGCAGGGCAGCGAGTTCGATGTGTGCGCACTGACGGCGAAGGACGAGATAGAAACCTCATGTGCGGAGAGGGTGGACGTGGCTGTCAGCGCCCCGGGCAGCCGCCAAGGGCGAGGCAGACGGAGGGCTATGCCCGCACCTGCTGTCTCAAACACGAGTCCACAAGGGCGTCGAGTGTCAGCTGAGGAGGCCGTTGTGCTGCTGGACTTGGGCAGAATTGTGTGGACTGAGAAGGAGAAATGTGTGAGTTGCGACCAGCGCGGCGCATCAGGGCAGGATCGGCCTCAGGCCTTTCCCTCACCCAGGCGGGATGGTGGCCCCAACACGCTGCTCTTCTTCACCCCGTCGCACGCTCTGCGGGAGCGTGTCATGGGGTTTTCTATCACGAATGAGAAGCTGGAGATGGTATCCAGCTTCATCGCGGAGAACGCTGTGCTTGGCTGGGATCGATTGCCCAGCACGCCGGCGTTCAAAGCGCGGTACAAGAACTACCTCGTCGGCAGTGGCCTCAAGTGGCTGAGGCGAATGCACAAGGTGACGCTCGTTTATATGTACCACGAGCCGTCGCGCGGGGTTGTCTATCGATTCTTCCCCCACTTTGCGCTGCCACTAACGGAGCGGGAGAAAAAGGGGCATTTAACGTGGGTGGCAGGGGCGGGGAGCGACGGCCGCGCTCCGTCACCTTCCCGCGAAGACGAGCAGCTGTACGGGGAGTGGGGCCGTGATAGCGGTGTCTGCGATGGTAGGGCGCTTAGTGCGACTGCATCCACAGCGTCCGCGCCGTTGCTGCAGCAGCGCTGCACCTGCCGCAGTCACTACCCCCTCCATCACTACTATGCCCGCAAGCGCCGTCAAGAGGCGGCCTTCCCTGGCGTGGCGTTCGATCTGCAGCTGGTGCGCCAGCTCGTTCAGCAGTCCCCGGAGCGCCGGCTTCTCATGCAGGATGCCGTGCACGCCATCCTTGCCGCCCACGGTCTCTTTCTCACCCGCTGGGAGGACTTCTCGCGGACTGAGCGGATGCATCTGCGACGCCTTATGAGCGTGGCGGGACTCAGCATCGTGGTCGCCTCCGTTACCCTGCGTGGCCATCTGCGTGAGCTGCGTATAGTGATCCCTTCCGAGGACCTTGTACAGCAGGTGTACGCCGTACCGTTACCTGCATCTCCGTCAGAGACTTCCTCCACCTCTGTGAGGCCACGAGCACGCGTTCGCGATGGAGTGGAGGGCGGCGAGGACAAGGCGGAAAAGATGCAGAGTCTTCATCTGAACGGTAGTGATGGGGACAACGACGATGCGGAGGACGTCCATGATGGCGACACCAACTGCAGGGATGAAGCCGCACTGCGGAGGAAGGTGGTTTCCGCACCTGTGATCCTTCGGGCAGACCGCGAGCTTGGTCACGGTGGCGCGGCTGAGGAGCTCGACTTTGATGATCATGAGGGGGATGGCTCCAGGGATAGCACCAGCGGCGAGGACGACGATGAGCAGGGTGATCGGACTCAAAGCCACGCCGCGGCGCCGTTCTCACACCCGTCGACTAGACACCAGCAGATGGAGGCAGTGGCGGTGCTTCGTGCTGAGCCCAACCAAGCACTAGAACTACAGGCTGCCCACGAAGCGGAGCGACGCCCGCTGTCACTCACCGCCGCCGTGCCGCGTGTTCAGTTTCACATGCCATACAAACAACGGAGCAAAGCCCTCGGTGCCTTCCTTGAGAGGTACGCGAAGATGCGAGGCACGTTGGTAACGCAGTATCTGTTGCTGCGGCACACCAAAGTGTTCACACTCGTGTACGCGCCACGGCCACCAACGGGGCTGCTCGCGCAAGGCCCGCATCCTGTGGAGGCCACTGCTGCGACTGTAGTAAAGGGAGAAGAAGTGGACGACTCATTCCGTGCGAGTGAGGGTGTTGCAGCTGCCACAGCGGCGGACACGGCAGTAGTAGCAGCAGAGGTAGCGCTGCCTCTGCTGCCGCCTCGCACGCTTCACTTCGAATCCAGTGATCCACGGCTTCCCAAAGGCCTGTCGGCCTATTCAGTCAACACGGTGCTGGACGTGCTTCTGCAGGCTGCACCACACTACGCGGCGTCGGTGCCCAGGCTGATGCAGAGCATCGACGTCTCCACCCTAAATCGGCGCGTCCTACCGTTCCTGCGCCACCTCAAATATGTCCACACCACCGCCGTCGCCCAGCGTGGGCGGAAGCATGTGGGGCTGGTGGTGCTGCTGCCCGCGGAGGGAGAGACGCGCCCCAGTACGCTCAGCGATGCAGCGAAGCAGGCTGTGCTGGACGCTGAGGCTGCTGTCAGTGCTGAGTTCACGAGGAAGAGTGCACGGCAGCCAGTGCTGCCGTCAGCGGCGAGCGGTAAGTCGATTCCCTCGGACATGATGCTGCAGAGCCTCCCGGCTGTGATGAAAGGCGCCTGTCGCTCCACGCTGGGTGAGCGTCTCGTCGAGGTGCACCCCGCAGCCACGAAGGCGGTGAATCGCGTCATGGCAGTGCGCAACGGCTACGCGCGGAGCTTGGTGCAGCGCATGTCGCGACTTCACCTCGAGCTTTGGCACCAGCACTACCGCTATCCCCCCGACAGTGCGGCAGGGGGTGCTGGCGGCGTACGTGTGCGGGAAATGTACACCCGCATGTCCCTTAGCACGTTTGTCGTCGTCGTGGGTCTTCCTCAGGCCGACCTCGGGCGTGTGCTCGGCCGTGCTGATGGTGTGTGCGACTGGTCGACACCTCTCCGGGATCTCCCGCCCAGTGTTTACGGATGGTGTGTGCAGCGGGGAACGCAGACGCTGTTCGCGTGTCTGCAGGGGCTGTACGACCGTCAGCTCATCCGCTCACCGCAGTGCGGCTTCAACAGCTTCTCTTCTGAGGCATGCGACGACGTCGTCTACGCGCTAGAGCCGCAGTGCACCGTGGATGGCTACACGCATTACTTCATGTCTGCCCCGCCCACCGCTGCTGCGTCGCTGTACGCGTGCATGCGCTACTGGCTTCCGTTCTGGAGCGCGGTAGGGCGGACACCGCACAGGCTCTCGTCGCAACTTCTGGCACTAGAGTCGAATGCTGCCGTAGTGCAGGTGGTGGCACTCTCCAAGTTTCTGCGACAGGACCCCAGCTTCCTGGCAGCGCAGCTCTACCAAAGCAGTGGGTTGCCGCTAGAGTCGCGGCGTAGCACCAGCCTTGGTGACGTCGCTGCCGACGCGGTGAGACGTGGGGCAGATCGGCGAGGCGTACCTGGCCGAAGCAGCGTCTCTTCCTCTGCTTCCCTGTTTGCACCCAAACGTCACGGCTGTGGCGATGACAGCGACAACACCTCCCCAGCGGCGACGACGGCAGCCGGCGGCCATCACGTTTCGGAACAGCGTCCCCACAAGGCGCCCCGCACAGAGATCAGTGGCCCCACCGTCGCCGAGGCGCTGGAGTCTGCATTCCACCACTTCGCACCTCTCAGGCGCGTCAAGGAGGTGGTGCGTCTCGTGCTGCGCGGTCGCAGCGTGCACCTCTCTCACCATCCGCTTTTCTGTGTACCAGCAACGCTGCCAGCAGTGCGAGTTCTGCGGCACGGAGGTGTGAAGGCCAGCGACTCGCTTCTTCACCCCTCCAGTGGTGGTGGTTGCAGAGGAACGGGGACGCCTACGGAATTCAATATGACGAACTCTGGACAGGGCGGCGGTGCGTACAATCGACTAGTGAGCACGTCGACGACGCACATGGCAGTGCTGGCAGAGACGCTGTGCGCCGTGCGGGGCTCGAACGCCGCTCATAGAGCGTGCCAGCTGCGGCACTCCTCGTCTACGGAGGAGCTTTGTGAAGAGGTGGAGAGTGTTTACGCGCCACAGGCGGCGGCTTCTACCGCTGCTGTTGCCACCGCCGATTTCGCACTCGCGCATTCTTGCGCCGCCTCGGCGCCTCTGTCGCTACCTCAACTCTCGTTGCTCCCGTCTCCGCAAGCGACGGAGATGCGCTTGTCTCCTCCTTCGACGCAGCAGTCACAGCTGCGATTGATGGAGGCCGGCTTCGAGGTGGCCGCCGACATCCTGCGCATGATTGTCTTCTGTGACCAGGCCCACTACCGCGCCAGTGTCGCGCGGTCACTCTTGACGGCGTTTAACACGCCCTGGCTGGTGTCGCGTGCGCGCGCATTTTTGCAGCGACTGCCAGTATTTCGCCGAGCACGGCAGCAGAACGTCCGCGTGCCGCAGTTGTCGTTGGCGCATAGCCCGTACATTCTGCCACTCAACGCACTGCGCACTGCACCACACCCGTGCGCAAATATGGCGGTGCTGCACCAGTGGGTGCAGGAGGCGGATACTCTGAGCGGTGCAGTGACTGGAGGCCGCGAGAGCCCTACAATGCTGTGGGCCCACGGGGAGATGAACTCGCTCCTCGCATCGGGTGCGCAGGAGCCCTTGCAGTCCACCCAGCCGCCGCCGCTGGAGCTCCTTCATCAGCCTTCAATGGACCAAGCGTACATGTCGATGGCAATGAATGCAGTGCGAGAGAGGATGACGCGACTTCCCTTGCCGCAGTTGGCGTGGCCGGCAGATGCTGTCGCGTGCGAAGGGCTCCGGCGGCGGCGCCCTGACAGCGCAGAGGGAGCCGAGGCCAATGTGACTGGTGTGGTAGTCGGGACCGTCGCGGCACGGCGTGCTCGTCCGCATCGCAAGCGGCGGCGCTCTTCCGCTGCGAGGGGCAGCAAAGAGGCATCAAACGGTGAGGAGGATACGGACAATAGCAACGACAGCAGCGACGACGGGGACAGCGTTGCTGTGGCCCGCGCAGAGGTCGAAGCGGCTCGTCAGCTGTACCCAGCCCGTACAATTCGCAACTATGGAGACCCGCCGTACCTACAGAATATTCCCATCGACGGCCCTCCAACCGCGGCGGAGCAGCGCGCTGTTGAGGCGTGCTACGAGGCGCTCCGCAGCGGTGCATTCGCACCATTTTCGCCTCTCAGCCCGCTCCACAACGGCAGCCACACACCTGAGGGGTGTAGTCTGATCCCGTACCCTAGCATCTTCCATCATGTGGACGGGAGTTGGCACTCGTACATGTGGCATCTCGTGGTGCACACTGTCTACCGCTACATCTTGTGTGTGCCAGGGATTCGCCACGCCGATCTGGAGGGCCGGCTGATGGCGAGCGGTGTGGTGAGCCAGCGAGCACTGTGGGCGGTTCTGCGGTTTTTGATGGACCGTCGGCTTCTGCTGTGCCACGAGGAAGAACTCGCGCAGCCCCTCTGCACCCCAGGCGGTGGTGCACTCGGCGACCCGCCGCGGCTGCGCAGCCCATTCCAGCTGCGCAAGCCCTCCAGGCCTGACGCCGCGCCGTCGCTGCCGTCGTCCCTGTCGGCACCTATTGGCGAGCTCCAGTTTACAAACCGGCAGAGGGGCGGCGCTCCAGGCAATTGCTGCTATCATCCTACAATACCGTTAGAGGGGCTGCGCCTCGTCATGTCTCCGCGTCTGCTCAATCCGCTGCTTCCATGAACAAAACTAAATCTGCTTGCTTTGCATAGAAATCGATGACAACTAGAACGCTGTTGCCGGCTGTGCCCATGCTGCGTGGAAGGGGAGGGAGACTGATGACTCCACTCACTAAAGCTGCGCAAGCCTGACAATGCTCCCGCGCCCCGCATTCCCCCGTGATGCTGATCAGTAGTCTCTGCAAGCCACTCGAGCGGATGGTTGCGCGATGTCTGCGTGACTATCTGGAAGACAAGCCCCAGCCAAAGCGGTCTGGCTTCCGAGCCTGCTGCGTCACTGTTGGTTCCCTTGGGTGTGGCTCTCTTCCCGGTAGCTCAGCGCCGGCAGGGCACCAAGACAGAAGGCCCTGCGGGCTCCGTGCCCGTGCGTTCAGCTCGGGGGCTCCGCGCGGGCCTGCGCCGTGCTTTCTGAACCATGGGTGTCCGAGATGACAGTCGCATCCGTCCTCTCGACGTGGGCGCCCAGCAAATGCGCGGCGCTGGCCGGCATGTTGCGGGGGTTGTCGGGGAAGCCGCGGCTCGGCTAGACAGGCTGGGGCGGTCTGCTCGCATGAGGGAGGCCCGCTGGAGCATCCGCCCGGCCCCCTCTGCTTGGCATTGGCGGGGTGGCGGGCGCTCTGCGGCGCTGGAAAAGAAAACCGAAGGGGGGTCCTTTGGCGCGGGTGCGCTAAAGCAGCTGCGATCACGATGTGCGCCCCGCAGCGCTGTGACGGCACTTCGGCAGTTCTCATGAGGGCATGAGGGTGTCGACTCCTTCGGGGCACCGCGCGCACACCCTCCTGGTGTGCCGGCGGTTGGTTTCGGCGGATCCGCTCGCTGGTGGGCTGCGGGTGGGCCCTCTGGGCGGAAAAGGGACGTCGGCACGGGGGCAATGTCTCCCCCGTTTCGCGAAGTTCTCGTGCTTGCAGCGGCGCTGTGTGATGTTCATGCGCTGGTGGGTTCGGTGGCGGGGGGCTGCGGGGTCCGCCTGGCCGGCCGGCGCGCCGGAAAGCGGACGCGGCTGCCGTTGCAAACGCGCTCTTCCCCGTCATGGCCCCTCCCCCCGGTGCGGGTCCCTCAACAGCGGGGGTGGCGCGTTGCGGCATTTCTGGGCACCAATGCCGGCCCACCCACCCCGTCGCGTGCGCCTCTCGTTTCCGTTTTTCTTTGGCTGCTTTTTGGGTTGTGGCGCGGCGGCGGGGCGGGTAGGCCGTCTCCGGCCGCATGGATGGCGGGCTTTGGCGCACGCCCAAGATGCCAGCCGACGCCCCTGTACGTTTCCCGCCAAGATAAAGGCTTGCAGCCCGCCAGGGTCTGTGTAGTGCCGGGCGCGCAGCGCGTATCCGAAGAGTCGGGAGGGGGTGGGCGAGAAGAGCCCGCCAGGCACACGGCGCGGTTCAACGGCAGGCGGCTCCCCCAGAGGACCTCGATTTGGCCGCAGCGCAGCAGAGGTGTAGGCGGGCCGTGTTTTTGCGCGTTCATGAGGATTTCCTCCTCATGTCGAGGTGGCACGCTGGCCCACAAACAACGAAGTTGGTGCTGAAGGTGCCGGCGTATATCCTCCGCAGGTGCGCCTCTACGCCTGTGCATACGTGGCGCAGCGCGTCCGGCGTAGGTGAGCTGGGCCACGTGTTCTAGTCGGACGCGAGGCGGAGGCAGCGCAGACGCACCAACTCCGCTGCACATAGGCGTGCGTGCGAAAGAGCGGCCGCACTGTGGAACGGCGAGGCCGTGGCTATGGTGTCACTTGCGCTGTTGCTGCTGCTGATGCAGACAGGCGTCATTGCACAATGTTGATTTTCTCCACCCCGGGCGCAAACGAGTTCGACCTTCCTACACTTTTACCTACATTGACTCCCCGTTGTTTGCTCAGCACCGACGCGAGAGCAAAGCGTCTGTGTGTATGTGCGTGATGGGCACGTTGTTGACGCTGCACTGCGCCATATGTGCCGTCCCACAGGCGTGTTCATGAGAGCAACCTCTCACTGCCCCTTTCTTTTCCTTGTCGCTCTGGTGTCGTTTTACCCCTAAATCTTTTCGCTGATTTGGAACCTCTGAACGATTTCAACGCTCACCCACCCACCCACCCACACACACACACACACACGCATCGTTGCCGATCATGAGTTCTGTTCCCTGAACGGCGTACCTTCTCGATCATTGTTTTATCTCCCCATCTCTTTCTGCGCACTCAGGGCCACGCGAGAGCTGCCGTCATCATGCAGCTCCGTCGCGCCACCATGGAGGACATGTACGAGATGCAGCACAGCAATCTCCGTTGTCTTCCAGAGAACTACAACCTGCGGTACTACTATTACCATCTCCTCTCATGGCCGCAGCTGCTCTACGTGCAGCAGGACTACAACCGCAACACCGTCGGCTACGTTCTGGGGAAGATGGATGACGAGGAGGTGGCCGAGAAAAAGCATGGCCACATCACGTCTCTGGCCGTGCTGCGGTCGCATCGCAAGCTCGGCATCGCGTCACGTGTGATGCGAGCAACAATGAAGGAGATGGATGCCGAGTACGACGCCCACTACTGCTCTCTGCATGTGCGCAAGACGAATGACGCTGCGCTGCACCTCTATCAGGATACTCTCGGGTTTCGCTGCGTTGGCGTGGAGGAGAAGTACTACATGGACGAGGAGGACGCATATCACATGAAGAGCTTCTTTCACCAGGAGAACCCCGGCTCCTACGTCGACGATCACAAGCGACTGATACGCAAGACTGTGCCAGTTGAGGTGGAGGGCTACCCGGCCGCGACTGGCACGTCGTTGCCAGCGGTAGGCGGGCGCGGCGGGGACAGGAATGGCAAGAAGGGAAACGATAAGGCCGCAAAGGAGATTTCCGCCAAGGAACGGGAAGCTGCGATGGCCGAGTTGCTGGGACTGGATGCGGATGGAAAGGGCAAGGGCGCTGGTGGTGGTGGCGGAAAGGGCAAGAGCGGCAACAACAAGAACAGCGCCTCAGGCGGCGGTGGCGGGAAGAGGGGCAGCGGAAAGCAGAAGTAGACCCCCCTCCCTCTTTCCTCCTTCGCTTCAGCGTGCTGCGCCCTTCTGTCTGATAAGAGACTAAGCAGACCGGACTATCGGTGCATACCGTGCACTGGCATGCGCGCAAAGCACACCCAACATGAGGCAAACCAATCAGCATAGGGTCACATTGGTGAGCCTGTCATCTTCGCAGTAGCAAGGGCGTTCTTGCACGCGTTCCTGCATACACCCACATAGAGTGGCAGTGGCGGCGGGTCCCATGTCCAGACTGTTACTCATAACTCTAGTGGCGCTTGTTTTTCTCTCAAGACCCTCCCCATGAAGCTATTGAAGAGCGGACATTGAGTGATGCCGTGCTCTGCTCGGCTGTATCTCGTCTTGTGGACGACATCCACGACTCATGGATCTCTCTCTCTCTGTGTAAGTACCACCACCCTCTCTATCCACACACTATTCCTCCCTTCCCACCGCTTCTCTCCCCCCTCGCTCGCTCTTGGCCTACCTACACGCCCATATGGCCTACACGTGCCTGCGTGAAGGAAAATACGCAGCGCCCAGCAGCGAAGATGTTTGAGCCTCTGTGCGAGTTGCTCGTCGAGGACCCGCAGGCACTCATAGAAGATGAGCGTGTGCTTGGCGAGAAGGCCGGGAGACTCTTTGGCTTCCGTGACTTTAGCGCCTACGCCGCGCTTGGCGGCGCTGTGTATCCACCGCTGCGATGCGCCAACGATGGTGTCGTGGCGTGGGATGCAGTGCACGGCATGAATGGCTCCAACAACGGCAACGGGAGGACGCGGGCCACCGATTCTGCCTCATCTTTGTCCGCAGACGGGGCCGCCGTCCTCACGTCGTCGTCGCTGCACGGCCAGGTTGAGATGGAGACGAGGTGGTGGTCGTCGCTGGCGACTGCGATAGAGGCGCATCGGCGAGCTCGTCCTGGATGTCGCTCTTGGCTTCACCAGCTGTGCTCATCAGCGCCGCATCTCCTTCCCTATCTTACCCACTGCCTAATCAAGACGGTATCCTTTGTGCTGCCAGGCCTCCGCAGCATATTCCCGACTGCCTTACCGAGTGCGCGGCTGCCGTTACGGGCGCGGCGCTCTCGCTGTGGTGGGCCGGAGCGTGTAACGGGTCTTAGCTTCCACTCTTCGTACATGTGGCTTGCAGTGGCGGTGGAGGAAGGCGGCGCCGATGCCTCGACGCGCGTCGTCGTGTACGACGTGGGTGAAGAGAGGGTAATATGTGTCCTGACGCATGCCTTTCAGAAGGAGGTGAGCTGGCTGCAGTGGAAGCCACAGTCGCGCGATGTCCTGGCGGTGGGGTGCTGCGGCGGCGTACTGCTCTGGAGGCTGTTGGCGGGCTCCTCAGACCGCACCGCTGATGCATCCTGGTCCGTTGCAAGGACATTGGCAAGCGCGGATGCTGCCGCCCGCGTCTTATTCTACCCCACCAGCAGCGGCGTCACCATCACCGCCGGGGCCTTTGCTCATCAGGACGCGAACACACTCGCCTGCGCCAGTAATGCCGACACGCGCCTCTTTTTTCTCCAATTGAATGAGCCACCCTTTCACCCGCAGGCATGCGGCACCGTTGTCGTCCCCTCTGTCGACGGCGGGCTGGGTCAGGTTGTGTTCGATGACAATGACTTGTTCCTGCTCTGCACGGTGTGCGAACACGGATCCCTGGCACTGGTGCGCATCCGGCCTTCACCCACGTTTGCGTCCGGCGCTGCGTCGGCCGCGGCGTTCCAGTCGTGTGTCGTGCCCACGCCAGCCCCGGTGGACTGCGTCGTGCGTGCCACGGGTCTTGGGCCTTCCCTGTACTTCATGAGCACTGCCGGGCTCGAGGGTGTCCTGCTCGCCCGCATCAACCCCTTCATTGGCGTCGAGGTCGTCTCTATGATCTCTACCGGGTTGTACCGTGGTGTGGGTGGCTGTGTCACCCGCTTCGAGTGCAGCCGCCGCCGTCTGTGGATCCAGACAGAGACGAACCACCTGCTGGTGTGCCGGTGCGGGTTGCGGGACGGTGTCATCTCGCTAATCCCAATCGGCGTGACCGCGATGGAGGTGGTGGAAATGGCATCCTTTGCAGGGTGCAAGACGGGCTCCCTCGTCGCAGCGTTGGAGGTGGATGGTACCATTCAGTTTCTTCCCTCCTATCATGGTTAGTATCCCGAGAGAGAGAGAGAGAGAGAGAGGGAGGGGGGCACCGATATAGACCTCCGACAGAATGGCGCATACCCGGGCATTCGTGCACGCTACTGTGTGTGCGGCGTCTGTGTCCGCAGCTGGCCGCGCTGATGAGCACGAGACGCGCATGGAGGTGTGTGTCAGGTAATGCGAAAGAAGAAGCAGAAGAGACGTGATCACCTACACAAGAGGAGACCTTAAAGGAAATAGGCACCACCATGTTCACACCGCCACTACACATAAGTTTGTACAGTCGCAGCGGTGCTGGGGTGCACATGCGCAACTCACTGACAGACCCGCGTCAACTTCAGGAAGCCAGCTTGAATGTGCCCGGGGAGGACTCCTCTACGGAGAGAAGTGGGCGCTAGCTTAAATGCTGTAGGGTAGCCAAGAGGTGGTGGAACGCCTTTTCGGTCATCGGAATTGCTTACGAAGTGCCGAGCTGAAGAGAGAATCCTCTGGTGTCGGGTCGCTTGACCCCCGCCTCCTGGCGCTTTCTCAAGCTCTCACTGTGCTCTCTCTCGCCGGGATAGGCTTGTGTACGGATGGCCCGGTGTACTTCTTGTGCTTTAGTTTGCTACCCTCGTTTTCACGTCTCCCTCTTCCATGTTCACAGAACTGCCCCCTCCCTCCCCCCTCCCACCCCAGCATGTAGGCCAAGGGCACACTGAAGCGGTTTTCTGTGGACGGCTTGAAGGCCCGAGTCCTGAAGAGTTGCCCGGGGGGGTCTCTTCCTCCTTTTCACCATATTGGGGCTTCGCTCATTCGCCTCTGTGCCTTCCACGCTCGTGACTCAAGATAAGCTCGATCTCAACGCTGCCTCCGATGAAAGTCAGACTGCCGTAGCGGATGAGATGGGGGCTGCACGACTGTGCTTGAAGTGCCACCTTGATGGGGGGTAGCCTCTGGAAGAGCAGAAAGCAAAGGCCTTCGAGGCCATCCTGCAGGCACACGAGGGACTCACCAGGAGCGCATCGGGGCGTTCCCGCACGGTGGCCCTACCTCCCTTTCGTGAACGGAAGGGGCAACGGGAGATCTACTCCCCCCCTCCCTCCGGGCTGCGCACTCGTCAGTCGCCACGCGGCGCAGGCGAGGGCGTTCGATTATGCCTGCCGCCAAGCGGGTTACGATAAGCACCGGCCCACCCCAGCGCTACAGCGACTAACACGGTGGTCCACTGAATCCCTCATTTGCGGCCCTGTCCGGGGTGACGCTCGCGTCTGGCCCAAAGTGCGAGGCCGACGACATGAAGAAACGCGTGTGCCGGTCGGCGCACCGCTGGCGCCTGGGGGCCTTGGGCGCCACAAGCGGAGTCCTACAACTTCTTCAGGGCCCTCGACCTGCCAGAGGAGCGTCCGCTTACCGTCCCGCACGTCATCCCCAGTCTGAGCTGCGCACACGCGCCACGTGGTGGAGGCGAGTCAGCGGAGACGGCGGCATCTCTCCCCTTTTTTTTCGCTCTTACGGAATTACGATGTGACGCGGGGGGCCGGGCGCCCGTGTGGGGCCCACGCGGCACGCAAATGAGTGTGGCAGCGCCTCACGGAGGCGGAAGCCGAGTTTGCTGCATTGACACGCCCTCTCCCAATCTTCTCTGAGAACGATGCCGGCTATCCACCGGCGCGAGCTGGAACGTGGGCGTGGGCCAGGGCGTGGCCTGAACCACCGTGGACACATCATCACCCCATCCCCTGTGGCGGCTATGGCTATGACTGGCAAGACTTTGGTCGCTGCAGAAGAGTCTCCGGAGGACGACCTCGTGGCGGCGGTGCGTCGCATCGCTTGTCGGATCTGCGTAGCCAACCCTCTCACGCCCCCATGGCGCGAGTCGCGGGCACGCATGGAGGAGGAGTCGCCGTTGGGTTTGGCTGCCGAGGCAAACACGCTTTAAAGAGCGGAGTGCATATGGAGCGAAAGGGGAGGATTGGTGAGCTGCCCTCTCCAGCGTCTTGCAAAGCTGACCGTGGTGCTGCGCAATCCAGGGCTCTCCATCCGGCCCTTTGCATCGACTCTGCCCCTTACGCTCCTGCATGCTGCACACCACCACCACCCCTTCCTCAACCCCGCGTGGGCGTTTTCGCTAGCGCGGGCGTGCAGAGGCAAACCTCGCTCCGTCCACGGTGAACTTGGATGGGATGGCCCTCTGCTGTGCCTTGACGCCACGGCACATCTCGAGCTGCCCATGTTGGATGCGCAGCTCGTGCGCCGTACGTGGGCTGGTATGGCGTACAATCGCACCTCCTCCTACCAATGACGAAGGCAACGACGCGATTTGCTTCACAGCCACGTCTCTCGGTGGATGGGGTGCATACGCTCATCACTGTACGTGCTGGGAGCATCGAGGCGGCAGCCCTACGTCTCACCTTCCCACAGCTGAACGCATGGCTCTGCGTACCAGCAGACATGGGTAAGCAAATCGGATGACGCGAGACGTGCTCGCACGAGGGCAGCACAGTGAGGCAGTACTTTGACCCGCCCAGGGGTGCTGCGTCAACCCATCCAGAGAAGACGCTGCCACTGTGCTGAGGGGCTGTGCTGGCGACAGTCCACTTCCCCTCCTTTGCCGAATGTGCAAACACACAGCTGAATGGGGTTGGTGGCATTGTGCGAGGTCTGTCGGTGAGCAATCTGGGCGAGTACCCACGCACGGTTGGCTCTACGAGCGGAGCATGGTGGTTGTCTTCATAGTGGGTTTGCTGAATCCTGCCGGCACACTGTTGCATAGCTTTGGGGAGTACGGCCTCGTACCGGGGCCGTCTCTCTCCCGCTCGTATGTGAAGGGTGGCGCGCTGTCACCTCTGAGCGCTACCTTTTCCCCCGCTGTGCAGAACCCCGAGAGAAGCCACCGAGCGACTGTAGGAGACCCAAAACCAATTAGAGGATTGCTGCGGGGTGGTCACTGCTTAGCCACGGAAAGCCCTAACGAAGTGCGACTGAGCCCTCGAGAATGCACCCGAAGAAGCATGCACGGGCACCGCCGAAGAAAGTATAGGGTTAAAGCCCCTTGTTCTCCGCGTTCGGCGAGGCCAAATGAACCTTGGTACAGTTCCTGCATGCTGAACCGTGAGTTTGGTCAAGTGACTCCTCTCACACTCTCTGCGTTGACGGCTCATCAAAGCAAAAGGGTGATGTCCAGCACTCGTGCCATCAGGCCAGGATACTACCGAGTAGTCCTCCTACACTCATGCTCTTGCGTGTTATCTCTACTGTGCCTTTTTATCACAACCTCCAATGTGGTGCTTCTCTGCATGTGTGGGAGCTGCAAGGATGAAGGGCACCATAAGGATCCTTTTACGGAAGGAGTGAGGGTACGACTCGCCTTCTCACAGGGGACTCAACGAGAAGCACAGACAGGCAATCATGGCCTGCGATCTCGCCCTTTGTCCAGCTATCCACCTCCATGCGTCCTCTGTTCTGTGCTTGTCATTCTCTTCATTTGTTTTGAGGTTTCACTGAATGAGTTCCTCCTCTTTTCGTTTCTGTCCTTACCTTTCATGTTGCTCTGTTCACCTGACGACCAACACCTCTGCGCCATCCTTCCCCATGCGCACATGCCTGACGCCTGCTTTGGAACGCAACAGGGAGAAGAGGGTAGCCGTACATGCGAGACTGCGGAGAAAAACGATCGTCGCCTCCCCCCCCCCCCCATTCGCCAAGGGCCGCTACTCATGCACATGCGCCAGCATGAACATTAACATAAAGAGGCACACAGCAGCGGCAGACGAAGAAGAGGTGCACTCGCTTTTCTTGCCCACGGTGAGACTTGCTCCTCCTTTTGCTCTCGGTCTTCTCTCATGTCTACCCTTTCCGCCCTCTTCTGCTTCTTTCGTCGTGCGGACCCCTTTCAGAGTGCGCCATGTCTCTCATGCCGGGGCACCCGGTGCCTCGCTCTCAGTGGGTGGAATCTGCGGAGGTCTGTGCGGCATGCGGCAAGCGGTTTAGCTTTTTTACCTCCAAGGAGAACTGCCCGTGCTGCGGGCGACTTTTCTGCTCCTCGTGTCTCTCAGCGCAATGTACGCTGTTCCCGATGTCTGCACCCAAGGCCGTGTGCATCGATTGTTTTCGGAAAACTCAAGACTGGCGTCTTTCTCAACTCGAGCAGCACGCGGCCCTGACACCGGCGGACGTAGGCGCCGCATCACTTCCTCTCTCTACCTCGATGGAGGCGCTGGAGTTGAAGCTGAAAGCGCTCGATGAGGAGTTCGATCGCACCAAAGCCGACACCCGTCGCCTTCGCGAGGAGAACGACACACTCATCAATCTCCTCACTGCCAAAGACACCTGTATTGCAGAGCTGACGGAGGAGCTCATGAAGGCCGTTGCCTCAGCCGACGCGGCAGCACAATCGGCAGAGAAGCTACAGCTGCAGTTGCGGGACGAAAGGGACCAGAGGGAGAGTACAGCACGACAACTTGAGGAGGCTGAGCAGAGAGCAGCAAGTGCTGCTCAGGCTAGCGAGGCCATGAATGCCCAGATCCAGGAGCACATGCAGGCGAAAGTAGAGTGGGAAGCGTCGGCGGTAAAGCTGCAATCCGCCGTGCGGAAGGCGGAGGACATGTCTGTGCAAAGTGCCGAGGAGCTGAGCGAGTTGCGCGCCGCGATGAAGACCATGAACACCTACAGTGAGGAGAAGATCAAGCAACTGACTGCCCAGCTGCAGTCGATTGTAGAAGCCAGCACTCACCTTCAGAAGGACTACGACCGTAATGTAGAGTCTCTGCGCGCAGCGGAGCAGTCTCGAATTGCTTCAGATGCGGCGCACGACAAGGAGCTGCAGCGCCTCAGAGAGGACCTCTCAAAGGCGACATCTGCCCTGGCCCAGGCACAGGAGCGATACGAGCGGCAACAAATTAGCGCACCGAAAATTACTGACGACGCCGCGGCTGTCGATGGGGTAGAGAAGCAGCGTGAGATCGCTACTCTTAAAGAACAGCTCGCTTCTTCTAGTGCTGCGCAGCGGCACCTTCAAGGCGAGCTCGACCGTGCAGTGGAAGAGGCTTTACGATTGCGTGAAGATGGCGCCCTCAAGTCGGAGGCCGCCAGGGCGCTAGTGTCGGAGCTGCGCACACAACTGAACGCTCAAAGGACAGCAGTCCAACAAGATTTACCGCGGGAGCAGGAGGCGAACGCACGCCTCCGTGCAGACCTGGCAGAGAAGGAGCGGCTTGTTACGAAGCTGCGGCGTGGCTGTTTTGAGGCAGCCACGGCGGTGCGAGCGGAGCTGGGGGATCTTCGCGGGAAGCTGGTGGAGACGAAGCTGTCGTACGAGGAGGGGCTGCGCTCGTGGCAGACGTGGCTGAGCGAGCTGCGTGCTGCGGTGGAGGCGGCGCTGCAGCAGCAGGTGTTGATATCGGCAGCCGCATCACCATCGGACATCGCTGCACTGCCGCACGTCCCCGCAGCGACCAAGTCACGATGGGCCCAGGCTACTATTGTAGAGGAACTGCAGTACGTAAGTGTTTCCAATGTCAACGTGGGCACTATCGCGCCTGTGCCTGGTCTTGAGAAGTGGGAGTTCGACACTGTTGCCGAAGCACAGCGGGGTGGCGAGGCCGACGTCCTCATGCGCATTGGCCACCAGATCGCGCTGAATTTAAACCTCTTTCCTGACAGGGCCTCGCAGCACCGGTGGGTGTGTCTGCTGGCAACGGTACAGGCAAACTACCGCGCCAACCCGTACCACAACAGAGTGCACGCGGCGGATGTGATGCAGGGCGTGTATGCGCTTATATGCCGCTGCCCTGGCCTGCTGGCGCACATGACGACCGTAGAGAAGCGCGCAGTTGTGTTTGCAGCTGCCGTGCACGACATCCGACACCCCGGCCGATCAGAGATGTTTCTTAGAAATACGTTTGACGCGATGTACATGCGCTACAACGCATCGCAGGTACTTGAACAGATGCACACGGCAACGGCCTTTCACCTTCTGGCAACACCGGAGCTCGACTTCACGCACGGCGACATGAGTGACACGGAGGCCCTGGAGTTCCACGGCCTTGTTGCAGCGCTCATTGGCTGCACCTTCATGGGGCGCCACGCGTCGTTGATGGAGCAGTGGTCGCGCCCTCTCCAGGAAGGCAAAACGTATGACGTGACTGTTGCCGCGGATCGACAGCAGGCACTCTCGCTGTTTTTGCACGCTGCCGATATCGGGGCGCAGGCTCGTGGGCTGGCGGTGGCGCCGAAGTGGCTGGGCATTGTGGAAGAGATGCGCGCGCAGGGCGACGAGGAGGCGGCGCGCGGGCTACCACCGAGTCCGGGGAGCAGCCGGAGTGCGAGTCTTGAGAGGGGACAGCTCTTTTTCATGGAGATGTTTGTCGTTCCGCTGTTCGACCTTGTGCACCAGATGTTCCCTTCCATTGAGTCTCCAATGCGGAATCTGCGCGCGCTACACGCGCACTATTGCGCGGCGCTGCAGGAGACACGTGAGTTCCCTCCCCCTGTGCAGTACAGGACAGCCACGAAGCCGGTGAGCAACACGGTGGAAACGACCCGCACAGAGGCCCTGGATGCGCGCGAGGCTGCACTGAAGAAGCGGGAGAAGGCACTGAAGCAAGCAACACAGCGACTGCGGGAGGCGACGGCGACCGTGGCTGATCGGGAGAGGCAAGTTGGGGAAAAGGAAGCCGCTGTGATGAGAGCGGAGACTTCTGTAAGCACTCATCGAAACGAAAGGCGGTCAGTCCCCTCGTCGATCGATGAAGAGAAGCTGCTGCGCGCCACTACTGCCGTCATCGCGCGCGAGGCACGGGTGGAGCGGGGGGTGGAAAATGTGGAGAAGATGACGGCAGCGTTGGAGGAGAGAGAGGCGATTGCGTCTCGTCTCACTGAGCAGCTGGCCACTATTGCCGAAAAAGTGAATCAACGCCGTCAACTCTTGCGCTACCGTGAGGCGCGCGTGCGGGGATTGGAGGCGGCGTTGCGTGCTGAGAGGTTAGGTAACGTCTCGTCGGAGGATTACATCACGGGGCTGGCGAGTTGTCCTCTGGTTAAGCCAGTTACGACTGCGACGCGGTTTGATCGTGTGTCGCCGCCTGCTGTGGTGGTGGTGAAATTGGAGAGTGCACTGGAGAAACTCACTTCTGCGTTGCGGTACATGTAGGAAAGGAGATGCAGCCGGTTTCCCGAGTGGAGAGGGATGGTGCCAACAGCGGCGTGCGTGTCCAAGCTGAATCATACATGATGGAGTATACCCAGATGGGTAAGGACTGTCAATCGGTATGGGAAGAGGAGACCATTACCGATGCTCTTACGAGAGGAGAAGCGGAGGCAAGGAGACCCTTCGCAGATGCCAGGTGAGGGTGGAGCTCTCACTTCGCTTTGGATGCCGCCCGTCATCAAGGCACGGCTGTTGTGTGTTTGATCGCGGTCACGTGAAGTCAAGCACACACACGCAGGTGAGTGGCCAAGCCCCAAGAGGCGCTTCTGCAGTTCCTCAACTCTTCTTCGTGCACTCGCTTAGCGAGAAGGTGTCGCAGAGGTGGGGAGAGTTGGGAGTGCCGTGTGGGCTTCTGCGTCACCACCATCGCCAATTGTCCATCCCCTGGCCGAAGAGAAGACTAACGCAGGTGGTGTTGATGTGGGACTCAGGAGGCGGCGGAGGTGGCACCAGATGCGTTCTCTCTTCTACACTTACTGTTACACCTGCTATTCCTCTCGCTTTCGCTTCCCGCTCTCTCTCTCTCTCTTCTCTCCTGCTGGTGCGGCGGCGTCTTTTCGACACGCGGTTGCCTTGTGCTGCTCATTCCGCATTTCTACACGCCTTCTCGCCCACTACGCGTTTGCGATCGGGTGTGTGGGCGCCACTTGTTGTTTTGCCTCTCAGCAGCACAACGCGCCTTCTTCTGCGTGCGCTTATCGCCTCTCTTTCCTCCCCTCCCTCTTCACTTTCACAAGCGGACGGTGCGACGGCCAGCCAGTCTATTCTCGTGCCTGGGCCACCGCTGCCGTGTTTTCTGCGCTCGTTTTGTGTGGTGCGTGCTGCTGCATCTCACAGCAGTGCCTCCCTGCACTTTTTTCTTGCCGGCGCTGTCCTTTCCGTAGGCAACTGTACACCGCCTTCGCCCTTATGCACACCTCCAATCGGAAAGTCGACAAGGCGCCTGCAGCGTCACAGAAGGCCAATGAAGCGTCCAGAGGCTCAAAGTTTGGTTCTTTCGTCCGGAGCGATGCCGTTCCCGGCTACGCAGGCGTTGAGGATGCTACACTTATGCCGCAGCTTCCAATACCATCACCGATAATGCCGTACTACGGACAGTATTCTCCCATCTGCGCTCTCTCCCCTGGTGCCGCACCGATGGGATTTTCCATGCCCCCACAAACTGGCACCGGCTCTCCGCAAATGTGGATACCCGGTATGATTCCACCTCCACCTGGCGCGAATTCGAACGCGACGCTCACCCCTCATCCCTACGTATCGCAGTATGGTGCCGGTGCACAGCCCATGATGTACGTACCACTGCCATATAGCTACCCGCCGTGCATGGCAGCGACCGCGACCACCTCCACCCCGGCGTTGGGGGCCTCTTTCAATGGTCAACAGTCTGCGAAGGCGGCAGCGCAGGGAGCGACTCCCCCGTACACTTCCACAACGGCTGCCCTTCATCAGTCGCACTCCGGTACCGGCGAACCACCAAACCTCTCCCCGCCTTTCATGGAAGCACCATCAACGAACAGCACAGTACCAACGCCATCGGCGGTGTTGATGCCTGCGCCAGTGCCGAGCATCACGACCATCGAGCACTCCGCGATGCCTCTCATGCCCAACACCGTGTTGCCACCTGGCGACCCATTCTGTCCTGCAGGGGTGACAGTGCCGTCCCAATACGCCACTGCATCGGCTCTCTGCTTCTCTGACGCCCCTGCCGCGGAGGAGTTACTTTCCGTGCGCTCGCATCGGTGCAACAACGTGGCCAACGGCTTTCCGGCTGTGTCGCAGCAAAGTGAGATGCAGGCAACCCCAACGGATGCTGTTGCTGCTGACATCAATGCACCTTAGCGCACTTCTCTTCGCTTTGCTGCCATGCCAATCCAATTTTCGTCGACCACAGCTGCGGAGTCCTCGTTGCACGGCATGGGGATTCAGCGAGGGGCTTCTCTCCATTTTCTTAGCGTTTCACTCCTGCCCGAGATTCCAGACGCAGGCTTCTGCCACGGAGTTGGGCGTATGGTTACTGTGGCGAGCGCTGTTCTCGTGCAGTCCGTTGTGTTCTTCTCTGTCTTTGGGGTTTCTTTTGTTTTGCTTGATTTGCATCTATCGGACACTGCTGATCTCGTTGCTACGAGCGGATGACATCTCGGCTGCCTTAGGGCCGCATAGCGGAAATGAGGGCGAGAAAAAATGAGGCGAGTGCGAAGTTGCCTTGGTCCTTTTTTTCTTCGGCTGATGTGAGAGCGGCCAGCGCACCCTGCACACCTGTCTGTGCCTGCGTTGTGCCCTTGCCGACGACTGTGGTACGTGTCACATACATGCGCACCCGGGGCACGTGCGAAGGTTGTTTGGGATTGGCGTCTGTATGTCTGAGAAGCGATCCGACTCAAGCTGCAGCTGATCTCATTTTTCTTCACTGGCTGCACTCCACTCCTGTGAGGTAAGCAAGTCTGCTTCCATGGAGTGCGAGTCTACGCTCTCGCTCCGCGAGCGTGTGGGGTTGAGAAGGCAGTCCTTGATGTGAGTGACCTTACGCGCACTCTTCGTTGCTGCAAAGCGGGTCTTTTTCACTGAGCAAGCGAGTTCCGCCCAATCGGCAGCTGACAATTTCTTTAGGCGGGCAAATGCCGCGTCTTTCTCTTTTGTCTGCCATGCGCAGGTCTGCACATCCGCAGCAGCAGCGCTGCCCCCCTTGGCTACCATCGTTGCCTGCTTCTTTTTTATGCATTTGCTTCTCTCCTCGCCTGATTCCTGCGTCACTCTTCCTTTCGGTTCTTCGTGTGCGTCTCCTCTCCTCTCCACAATCGCCTCACTCACAGCTCAGGAACACGCATGTGGGTCTCAAAGGCCAGACGAGCGCTTTGCTTGTCGGTTTTCTGGCGGTCCTCAGCGTTCTTTGAGCTCTATGGTCGTGCACATTCGACAGAAGTGGCTGAGGTGCCGCCGTCACCGCAACCATCGAGCCGCGTTGCGCCCACGGATGAGGCGTGGAAAAGGTGTCAAGCGCTGCTGCAGCGTGTTCAGTCGCGCATGTACATCCACCCAGGCCAGGCGCCAGCGGAGTTGTGTAGAGAGGCGCTGACCAGCATCGAGCATCTACTTGCGTCCTCGCCGACGCGCCGCTGCACCGCTGCGCGCAGACTCTGGAGAGACGCGCTTGCACTGCAGTCTTATTTGCCGGCACATGACATCAGTGCAGCAGCCGACACGGCCAGTGTACTTCTGTTCTCCGACCAGGCACAGCGAGGGTGCCGTGTGTGCTCGCAGGCTGTTGGGCACCCCCAGTCCCGTCAAGGACCGCGCAGTGACACAGAGCTCATTGGCTATCTGCGACTGTTAAGCGTGCATTCCATGTGCGCGTGCTACTCACATGAGAGTTTCTCCCCCGACTGGTGGACCGCTCTCGTTGACTCCGTGGACGAGGCGAAGCGTGTCATCGCGGCAGCGCCTAAGCCTCGGCGGGCACCCATGGCGCATGCACTGGAGGTGTTGGCGTGGTCGCTGGACTGGCTGCATCACCACAACGACACGCCTGAGAGACAGGCATTGGGGGCCCTGAAGGCGAAACTTCCTCAGTGGCTTCCGTTTCTCTTTGACGAGTTTGACGCCACCACCGCAAAACTGTCGTCACAGTCTCTGGCGCTCTTGCCTCCACGCTGGCTGCTGATGATGACCACACACCCAGAAGGCGACAGCGACGCCGTAGCACTCGAAAGGCTACTGCGCCACGCCTTGGGCAGAGAGAAGCGATGTCACAGCAGCAACGTGTTTCAGCTCTCCTCTCGCATCGCCGATATTCTCGTTCACCGCTTCCCCCACCACCCGAGCGCCGCTCATGCGGTCGCTACACTTGGTACAGCCTTACAGTGCTCGTCAGTGCACTCGTACGGTACAACGCGAGAAGGCTTTGACAAGGCTCTTGGCGTGCTTACACGCATGTCTGGGGCGCAGCCCTACTTTGCCACGCAGGCATTGCTGCATCACCGCTCGACTGAGACGTCGGCGAGGATACAGGAGGAGCACGGAGACCTACTCACTGGAAACCCTCACCTCAACTGGAGAACGGCCCTCAACTTCACAATGAAGCAAGTGGAAGCGGCCGACCCTCACTGGCGCGTGTATCTCCCAGAGACGCTGCGGCTTCTCAGCGATGCTGGCAAGTTGAAGCAGTTTTGGAGTCTCCTGCAAGAGTACAACGCAGTGGATGCAACTGCCAACATCTCTGTCGCCGCTTCGCTAAGTCGTGCGATGCAACTTAGTGCGAGATGGTGGCACGCGATGGAGGTGATGGACCTGCTTGTCAGCGCCCCGCCGCCTCGGGACGCCATTGAGGATCAGCTGGTGACGACGGCGTGCGCCGGCACCCTGCGGGTGTTGCTGCAAGCGAAACGGTGGCAGGAGGCACTGCGTGTTTTCTTGATGGTGGGCGATGCTTTTCCGCCAACAGAATCGGCTGTCGTCTCCAGGCTGCTTACATCGATGCCGATGTACGCCCCTTGGCAGATGGCTCTCGCAGCGGCGACACAGAGGGGGCTGACTTCCGACACCACTCGGATCATTTTGCTCTGTTTACATGCCGGCGCATCAGCAGCCCTTCTGCCGCCCGCTCATCAACAGAAGGCGTCCGCACTCATCTTTGCTCAACATGGTCGGTGGGACCTTGTACGCACCGTTGTGGAGCAGCGTCCCATCGATGTGTCACTCTGGCGTACCCTTGTCCAGGCGATGGAGCATTGCGCAGACGCCGTGGATGAGCAGACGGCGGCCACCGTCTTCCCTGTGCCGCTTCCGCATGACTGTTGGCATGACATGTCGTTTGGGAACGCATTCGCGCATCTCTGTGTGCAGCGGGGCTGGCTATCCCTCCTTTCATCGCACCTGTCGTGCCTTCTTGCACCACCAGCCTCCCCAGTCACACCGATGTCTCGTCTTGGAGTGGAGTATGGGCATCTCCTCCGCTTTCTGCAGTCGAATCGCTTCCCACCAGCAGAGTTTGTCTTCACCGACTCGTACGTTGTTCACCAGCTCATGTCGTGTGTGACAGGCAGACGCGTGTCCGTAGTGGCGAAACTACCGGCGGCGTCTGGATCCACCAAGCAGCAAGCCTCCATCTACTTGCGCGTTCCTTACGAGATCCTGAGCGTGCCGCGCGGCGAGGGCGACGGGACTGCAACTGTGCGGGTTACATCCGCTCCCACTTCCACGTACCTAAAAGAGCATTGCATTTTCATTGCTGCCAGTGGTCTTGTTGTCGGCTACAAAGTCCCTGCGTCTGCCCTCTTTACTTCCGCGCGTGGGCTCCTGAGGGTGTTGGGCAACAACGGAGTATACCGTCTCGCGTATCACATGTCGGTCGCGAGCAGCGGCCTTTTTCTTCTCTACCCCGCCTCTGCCAGTCTCACGTGGTACTCCTTCAAGCTGCGTGTGCGCCTATGCGTGGCAGTGATGCCGGCGGCGCCGTACGTGCCGCTGTTAGCAACATCGTTTTTTGACCGCTATGCGATGAGGTGGCGCAGCGGTGAGGGCGATTGGCACGAGGTGGAGGCCGTTTTGCTTGCTACGAGTGGACAAGAGGTGCGACACGCGTGGCGGTCCCTCAAGGTGGATCTGAACGCGGAGGGCTGGGGCCCAGTCGAGCCTGATGCAGGAGCTGGCGACATGTATCACATCCTGGAGCTCCAGGTCTCACGTCGCGCGCCAACCATCGAGGGCAATGCGATGCTAGCAGATGTGGAGGTTTTTACGTGCCACGGGCGTTCACTCAAACCGCTGAGCGCCGACGATGGCGAGGCGGCGGAGTGGGACTTGTAATGCGCCCCTGCGTTGCCGGTGCTATCGATCCTGCTGTGCGCGTTCTCATTCATCTGCACCCACGTGCGCATGCACGTATGTCTCAGTCTGTGTACCTGTGCGTTCGACAGTGCAGGTGCGGTTACTCCTCACATTTCACGTCTTCCTTAACCGATCTTTGCATTCTTGCCTCCTTAACCCCCGGATAGGCGAAGGGACCGCAGAAGAAAATATCATCCACGTGAAGGGAGGCCTCTTCTCGTGTTGGTTCGATCGTGTGCGGATGGCAGAAGCGCGGGGAGGGCTGTGACGCGCTCTGCTTGACATCCTACATGTGGGTTTTGCTCATCAGAAGAACGCGTCTTGGCGTCGGTTGAGGGTCTCTTTCCTCTACGTTCCGCTGCCCGTCATGCCTCCCATGTCCCTCACCTGCGCTGTCACTGGTTATTGCTCAACTCCGCACTCCCTGTTTCTGCTTAACTCTCACATACGTTTCCTCCTCTCTCTCTCTCTCTCTCTTGTACTGCCCCCTTCAACTATTGCTGTGATCCTCTCCATGCGTCTATCCATGTCGAACCTCACAACACCTGCGATCAGAGACAAAACTCTGCCCTTTTCCCTTTGTGTGTCTCTTCACCCGTGGCGGCTCTCCGTTGTTTTCCTTCTCTTGCCTCTTCTCTTCACTCAATTTTGTTACACCGTTTCCCTTTCTACATTGCACCTCGTCAAAATCCTCATGCCCTCGCAGACCATCGTCGTCGGACCTCAAACAGATGCTCACGCCGCCACACTGGCGGCAGCGTTGGAGCGGACAACCCCAGGAGACACAATTGTGGTGTCTGCCGGCGTCTTTGAGGAGACGGTACATCTTCTCTTTAACGTCACTCTAGCGGCCGCACCGGTACCGGAGAATTCAGAGGACACCAGGTCCGTACGCGCCACCATCATCGGCACTGTGGTCGTCTGTGCGAACGTGACGCTCGATGGCCTGGAGGTGCGTGGGATGGTGGACGTGCGCAAGGGGCACGCCGTCCTCGAAAGGTGCGATGTCCATCACGGCTCTGACGGTGTCCGGGTTCACCCTGGCGCCACCGTCACGGTGCACAGCAGTCGCGTACACCACTGCGTCGCCGGTGGTGACGGCGTGTACTTCATGGCCGGCTCTTTTGGAGAGGTGTCTCAGACAGACATTTTCGAGTGCCGCGTGAACGCAATCCACGTTCAGGGCAGCGAGGCCGTGCTGCGGGAGAACCGCATCCACGACTGCGCCTTCGGCGTGTACTATGAAAAGAAAGCAGCTGGGCTATGCGAGCAGAACACGATTGAGCACGTCCGCAAGTTCGGTCTGTACGTGACGGATGGCAGCAACCCAGTCATCCGCGGCAACACCGTGGGCTGGTGTGGGATTCTGTGCTTCTTCGCGTCGAAGGGCGGCCACAGCTCATGCAGCGGGAACACGTTTGAGGGCTCTCTTCACGTGCTCGCCGAGTGCCCTGTGCAGCTGACGGGGAATCAAGTTAGTGGCACCGTAGACATTGACTCAGGGATGTCCCCGGTAACAGTTGCAGGATAGCGCTCTTCTGGTTGAATTGCTCTCCCCCCGGACTGTCCATCTGATGTATACTATCCACGTAAACTACGTCGCCTAGTGCGATTTTCTACTGTTGTCATTGTTGCTTGTTTTGTTTCACATATTCGCTCTTGTGCCCGACCCGCCCCTGTACAAGCCTTGCCACCTCCCCCCTCCCCATCTTACCGCCCGTGTGAGGCGCTCCTTCTTTTTTTGGGTAGTCGCTGCTGTACCTGTCTCGTATCATCTCGTCCACTCTTGTCTGCTCCTCGTGCACTCCGGCAATGGTGGCACGAGAGAGTGTGGAGTGGCTTCAGTGGGTATTGATGGACGTGCCCGAATAGGCGTGCGCACGTGTGGCTGCATCTTTTCCCCCTAAGCGGTAATGGAGCAAGTCGCCCCGTTGCTCCCTCTTCTCACTCAGATCTCAAGGAAACGGCTACTGCTGCGCACCACTGCTCTAAAGTGGCTCTCTCTTCCCTCCTTCATGCTCTTTCCTCTGCGTACTGTTTTTCTCATGCCTTCACGCCTTCTCCATCCCTCTTTCGCTCTGACCAGGGCGGCGGTGGGCTGAACCGCGCCTTTCTGTGTGAGTCTTCGTTTTCTTCCCAGTAATCCTGATCACGTACTAAACACCGGCACTTGCATGCGAGTGCCACTTCCTTGGATTCTTCTTATATGGGCTGTTCGTCGGCAACAAGGAGCGCCTGCGCGTCTGTGCATAGAGAAGTGTACGTGTACACGTGTAAGTCGACTCGTGCCGCCTCTGCCGCTCTTCTCTCCACGCCACTCTGCCTGGATTTCTTCTTATCTGCGTAATATGTGCTGCTGCATCGGAGGAGCACACAATCTCATACGCATTGTATATTTCCCTTTCCACGTGGCATTCTGCCACGAACACAACAACACAGCCACGCACACGCCCCATTCCAGAAAGAAGAAGTGCGCCCGTTGAGAGGAGGCTGCGACCTGCGCTGTCGCTTTCGCACTCCTACAACGTTCTCTGATCTTCTGACTCTCCGCGAGAAGCCTCTCTTTAGGCTGACACGTTCGCACCTGCACGACATCGACAGGGGGGAAAGAAGGAGACGGCGTGGCAAAGAGGGCAACGTGTTTAGTATAAGCCAGCCAGTAACACGGCCGCCCTCTGCTGCGGTTGATGTGCCTTATGTCTGCAATGTTCTCGAGTGATGTGGATGATGTAGGTCAGACGTTGCAGAGCGCGCGTCGCTCTACTGTATCTATTAGTCGCCTGACAAATGAAATGAGTGAGGTGCGCGAGATGGCAGAGGGCTCGTTTGGTGTAGTAAAGTGTTACCGTCACGACTTTGACAAGCTCGAGTACGCCGTCAAACAGACGAAGCGACCAATCTGCGGCGAGTCGAATCTCCAGCAGCAGCTGCAGGAGATTTATGCGCTAAGCTCCTTTCCCCACCGACACATCGTCCGCTACTTTGATGGATGGGTCGAGGACCAGGCCGTCTTCGTGCGACTCGAGAGGCTGGATGATTGTGTGGCATCTTTGCCGCCTCCCGTGAGTGAGGCTGTCCTCACCGCCATGCTTCATCAGACGTCTATGGCTCTCTATGAATTGCACTCGCACGATGTTGTGCACATGGATGTGAAGCCGGAGAACATCTTGAGGCGTCAACTCGACACCGACACGTTCATTTTCAAGCTGTGCGATTTCGGTTTGACGCGTCCCCTTAATGGCAAGAACTCCGTGACAGGTGAACACTTTCTCGGCCTCAACGATGACGATGGCGACCGGCGATACATGAGCCCTGAGCTGCTGAAGAACTTACACGACGTCATTGGCCCGCCTGCAGACATGTACGCCCTCGGAAAGAGCTGCGAGACGATGATGATCACTGCCAAGGAGGATTCCTCGGCTGCCAATCTCAGGCAAATGGAAGGCTACTCACCAGGATTCAATGCGCTGATTGAGTCGATGCTATCTGAAGATCCTGCTCGCCGTCCCAGCGCCTTTGAGGTTGTACAAGCGACGCTGCCGGAGAGCCTCATGAGTGACAAGCGACTGCTCGAGCTGCATCGCCGTATTGATGACATTCGCAGCGAGCTTGCCAAACTGGATGAAGATGGGGATGACATCCCCTCGTCACTGCACACGTGACCACGTCGACCCCCCAAAACTGTAGCAAAACGAGTACAGGCGGATGCTCGTGTCTCGTCTAGACCGCGTGCTTTTATGAGTGCTCGCTTTGCAGTGGAGGTGCTGACCTTCTCCGTCTAGCACCGACTAAAACGAGCATATTTTCTCTTCCTTCCGCCATTCTCTTTCCTTATGCGTGTCCGCAGTCATCCTGCCGACAGCACATTCTGTTTTGCCTCCGTCTAGTTTTTTAATCACACCCTTCCTTCTGTGAAAGTGCACGCCGTCCCTGCGCGTATTATCTCAGTCTTCAGTGTTCACTCCGTGAGGCGGCCAGGCCGCCTGCAGCTGTTCGTGAGGTATGCCTGTGGAGCTCTGGTGTGCGCGAGGAGGGCTGGGGTGACGCTGTGCCGAATAGGCTTGCTGTCATGATCGCATGATGCACCAGCCTACACTGAATCGTGCTGAGAATACCACTAGTGCACGCGTCCGTCTACTGCTCTGTCTGTGCTGCCTTGAGGTGACTATTAGGGGCCTTCCCACCGGTCTCCGACGCCAGGCCGACGGTGCCCAAAGCCGCAGTACGCGGTGCGACCCGCTGTGGCAAAAGCGTCTTGGCGGCCGCACCCTATCGCGCCATGAGGGCAGAGATGCGCGC
>NC_009321.2:1128593-1156546 GCF_000002845.2 Leishmania braziliensis MHOM/BR/75/M2904
CGCTCATCGCGCGGCTCGCAGGCGACAAAGCAGCGGGGAGGGGCCGGGAGAGCCGGTGAGCCGCATGGCCCGATTCACTGGCAGACGGTCTGCCCTGGCGGAGTTGGATGCAGCCGCACTCCTACAAAGGCAGGGGAGCTGCGGCTGTGGGCCCCCATTTGTTTGCGTTGCCCCCCCCCCCCCCCCAGGAAGGACAGGGGATTAGGAGGTCTTTGTTTTGGCATTGCTTTTCTGACGTTTTGCACTGCTGCAGCTCTGGCCCTGTTTGTACGGGTGCATGCAGGTAAGAGGATGGGGCTTGTCGGCGATGAGGCTGAGAGAGGCCTGCAATGAAGTGTAGATCCCTGCTGATACTTTGTATGTGAGGCTGCGCTCTCCATTAGGAGATCCTTATAGGAGGAAAAGGCAGAGAAGAACGCACTGCCCGGGCGGACATTCTGGGGAAGTGACGATTTCATGCACTCAGTGAATATCTTGGAGCGAGACCTATTTCGTGTCTTGTTTTTTTCTGTAGCGTTGCGCTCTGTTTGGCGCGGTGTGCCAACTACGTAACCCTGCGTCCCGGAGAGATGTGGAAGTATGCACGAACAAAAGGTACTCTCTACGCAACTCTGCACTACTGACAACAAACTGGCTCTTTGGCCGCCTCCCCCCGCTTATTAGTTCTTTGCTGCGCTACCAGGCCTTCATCTACCCACACACATACTCACACACCCTTGACGTCGCGCTTTCTCATTTGTTCACTCACGCGGCCTACGGGGCCCTTCGAGTTACTGTTGTCTTCTCATGCGAGTGTGTGTTGTTTGTGCAGCTGCCGCGCTTTGAAGGAGAGGAGCGTTTTCAACTAGAGCCGAAGCGGGCTGTCCCTGCAAGGGCGTCTGCTGCCACTGAGACGATGGAGAGGAGTGAAGAACGTTATGCGGAGTGCAAGGGCACCCGCTATGTTCTCATGACGCTTCCCCATTTCCGTAAGGTCCGCAAACTCGCGTTGTCGCGCGATGCTTCGTGGAAAACACATTACTCTGACAGCCAACTCACAGTGGAGTCTAAGCCGCCTGAGGACGCCTCCACCCATCTCAATATAATTAGGGCGACACGAATCATGAAGAAGGTGCCGCCGCTGGTGTTGTACAACCAACTGCACGACGCCCAGTACCGCACAACGTGGGACACCAACATGCTGGACGGATACAACATTGTTCAGTTAGATAAGCATAACGACATTGGCTACTACGCTGCGAAGTTTCCCTGGCCACTGAGCAACCGAGACTTTTGCAACATGCGCTCATGGATGGAGTTCACAAACGGCGAGTATATGATCTTCAACCACTCCGAGCCGCACCCCGACTGCCCTGTGAAGAAAGGCTTTGTCAGAGCTCGCTCCATCTTGACTGGCTTCTACATTCGCCCCATACCGGGCGAGAGCGGCACGCAGCTGATCTACGTTACCCAGAGCGACCCCTGCGGTTCCATCCCCCACAGCGTTATCAACTATGCAATGACAAAGGGGGCACGTATGATTCTCGACAACTGCGAAAAATACTCGGAGAGGTACCCGGCCTACACTGAGAAGACGTACTCGGTGGATCACGTATATCCGTGGCGCACGCCCAAAATGGACTGGGACAGCACCTACCTGTACCCAGAAGACGTTCCTGCGAGCAGTGGGCCGGCAGTGGAACACCAGCAGCTGGATGCTCATGGCGGCGGCGGCGACGGAGAGGAGGGCAATGGGAAATCTGGTGAAAAGATGGCTTCTCCGTTCCTCTCGAGCGCTGTCACACCATTCAGTACATCACTAGCTCTCGCCCCGGTCGCTCCGTACTGCATCACGGATCTACTTTCCGTTCAGCAGTACCGCTCTATCATGCAGGATGCCATGAACGCTGTAGACCGCTCCTTTCTCCGAGAGGGGCGCGTGCCAACTACGAAGGAGTACATTCTCCGACTCAAATATATTATTGAGGGTATCCGCCAGACTACTGTAGACGTCTAGACGGCAGGCACTGCTGCCGCTGCTGCTGCGCCCGATATGCCATCAGTGCTGGAGGCAAAAGCAACCACAGCACCGCGCAAGGATGAGGTCGACAAGGACCACGCACGGCAGCAGCAGCAGCAGCAGCAGTGCCTGCCGTCTATTTGATATCGCCCCGCTCCTACATGGGCGCGTCCATTACTAAAAAAAGGGCGACGTGCCGTGTCGGTTGCATTTGTGCGTCTCTGTGCGTGTGCGCTGTGCGGTCAGGGTTAGCGTTCTTTTGGGGCTGTACTCTTTCCCCCCCCCCCTCACTTGCTGTTGTTCCTTTCCGCTTGGCTTCTCTTGTGGGGAGATGGGTGGGGTTTGACGCGCAATCCCGCTCTTGGCGTACGCTGTACCTTTGTGCGTGTAACCCAGCGTAGGCACGTATGCAGACCTCTGCTTTACTTTCCATCCCTATGTCATCCTTTCTCTCTCTGTTAGGGGGCGGAAGCAAAGAAAACACCCAAGCGCACGCGCAGGTACACATGCATGCTTCATTCACTGCTTCAAAGCACGCAGTTCAGCAGGTGGTGGAGGAACGATAGCAACACAACAATGACTAAGCGCCATACTGTTCTCACCGTGCTTCACACGCCCTCAGCTTGTGAGTCGGTGTCGTGAGGTCAAGGCTTTGAGAAGGTCGTCTGTACTCTGCATTCGTGAGGCCGGTCTCTTTGAGGCTCGTCAGCCCTGTTGCTGTCGCTCTTTGTGTGTGTGTGTGTTTTCACGGCCACGCCCGCGTATGGCAAGACGGTACTTTTGAGGCACCATGCCACGCTCGTCAAAATGGCTGTCGCTGTACTCGCTGCCAACAATGCCCCTCTCTTTTTCCCTCTGATCTCTTCCACTTCTGCACCTCATAGTGTGTTGATGTTGTTGCCCAATTACCAGATCAGCCCCCTCCTGTGAACCGCGTAGTGCCACAGACAGTGACGCACCAGTGCAAGCATCTCCAGAAACACACAGACAGAGGAGGCAGGCGGATGAGTGCAAGTGGTGCTGGTTGCATCTGGGCACCTTACAGACCCTAGCTCTCCAGCACCGTCAGAGGGCTCTCCCACCCCCGACCTTTCCCTTGCTTGCTGATTTCTCACTGCAAAAAGTATCGTCTTAAAGGGCGGTGTTCTGTCTGCTGGAACTGGTGAAGATGGAGGCCACATACATTGTGGATTGTGGGCATCACACCCTCAAGTACGCCGGGCTCTCAAAGCGGAACCGGAAGGCCGTGCAAGTGCTCATCAAAGAGCGCCGGAGTGAGTGCAATGCCTATGTGACCGATGAGGAGCGGTTTCGACAGTGCGTACCTCAGCTGCTCTCCGGAGAATTGCGCAGTGACGAAGACCTGACGCTCATACTGTTGCTGGATACCCACCACTCGCAGAAATCGAAGGCGACGCTGCTATACGCGTGTTTCGAGCAATTTGGATGCAAGAAGGTTTGTCTTCACTACACCGCCTGCACAGGGCTCTACGCAGCTGGCGAAACCTCCGGGGTAGTGGTGGACCTTGGCTACGCCGGGGTTCAGCTCACTTCAGTACATAAGGGCGCCGTGCAAACGGCCATATCGACGAGACTTTCTTCTGTCGGCACTCGGAGCCTCGACGACGAGCTGCACAGGCTGCTGCACGGCAGCGCGACGGAGGAGACACTTCGACTCGTCAAGACGCACTGCTGCTCATTGACGGAGCGCGACGAGATGGTACCGGAGCTGACGCTGCCGGACGGGTCGGTGTTCCCGCACGATGATCTGAAGAGGAATGAGCTTCACAGAGTCACCAAGGCGCTTCTTTACTCCACCACGTCCTCCGTTCCAGAAACTTTGCGCATGGTTTACCAGAAGCACTCGATTCGTTTCTCCGACTCCACCTCGTGGGTGCAGCTGGGCGGTGGCTCACTGATCAGTGGGGTGGACGAGGCGCTCACGAGAGCAATGGCCCATCCACTTTGCCGCCACTCGGCAAAGCAGCTTCACTTGAAGGACGTCACGCATGCCCCAGTCAGCGGCGGCATCATCCTATCGCAGCTCAACGTCTTCAAGAGCATGTGTATTGGCGTGGCCGACTACGAGGAGTACGGCCCTGACGGCTGTCTCCACATGCAGGTCGTGGACGCCAGGTGACAGCGTGGGTAGTGCACATTTTCACGTATGCAACGAACAATTTCGGCACAGGAGCTGTTTGTCCTTCGTTGTATCCCCTCTTGTGCGACCCTTTCAGGAGATGCAGCGAGCACGCGCACGCATACACCCACACATACATCTCTGCTGCTGGGTAGCCAGTACGGCAGCCTGCCTGCTTCTCTGTCAATGAACGCAGAATTCACAAGTAATACTACCGCTCCTGCGAGGAACTCTCCTCTGTGTGAGCACACCGACTCCCTTCTGCTTCTTCGGTGCAGCTCACCCGCACTTTTTTTAATTTTGGTAGGGGCGTACCCCGCCCTTCGCGCCGGATGCGCCCGAGAGATCGTTGGCAGTATTGAGTGCGCGCCGAGCCTCTGCCAGGTGAGGAGGAGGGACGTGTGTGGGGTAGCTGAGACGGCGTGCTCGTGAGGAGGTCAGGCAAAGATGTGCTATCAGCGGCACTTTCCACGCTCTTTGGCACATTCCTCTTGCCTCGGTCCGACTATGCGTCACGTGCAGATGGCACTCCTCTGTCGGACAGTGCCTCGCTTTTCAACCACTGTTCTTCTCCTCTGCCCCCTTGCCCTTTCTCTCCTTCACTGTGCTCGTGGTTCCCGTCTGGTATGGTGGTTAGTGAGTCTACAAGAGGCGCCGCCCTTCACGAGGGGATTGTCGGCATCCAACAGCCATCTGCTGAGCAATGTGTAGAGATGAGGAAAGTACTCAAGGTCTTTCAACATCGTGCAAGGGCACGCCTTGAGCTCACTCGGGCTCGGATGCAGCTGCGAAATCTGTGCGACTACGAAATCATTGGACGCTACTGCGGGCTTCTGCTTTTCCCGTTTGTCATCTACGTGTGTGTCGGACAAATGCAGGGCTACAGTGAGAGTCGAATCTGCGACTGCATTGCTAGCCGGAAAGATGTGCCCTGAGTCACACACACACATGCTAGTGCCTTGACCGGTGGCTCCGTTCGTTTCACTTTCCACCGGTGGGCGACTGCGCTTCGATGCGAGTCACAGCATAGCGGCAGCCACGCAGCTGAGGGTCCTGTACGCGGTGGATTCAGGTGTGTATGTGCGAGCTGCAGGGCGTACTGTTGAGCCTTGCGCCGCCTCCAGGCTTTTAGCTCTGCAGAAACCATGTGCAACTACGCCAGCAGAAAAGGTACAATTGTGGAGATTTCAGCGAAGAGCACAGCTTCGGTGCGAGGGCGCGCGGCGTACCGACTTTGTGAGAACGGCACTGCCCGCCGCTCTGCGCGAACCCTCGGGGTTAATCTGGTTCGCCTGCCAGAACGGCGGTCGTCTTGTGACCTACAGCAGTCGTGCGTTGCTCGTTGTTGTTGTTAATTTTGCCACAAAACGCCTCACACTGTTCCTGATGTGGCGAAGAAAGCGGAGAAGCGTCATAGTGACGAGCAGTCGCATGCCTGTTTTGCATGCGGGGTTTGCGAGCCTTTTGCTTTCCATTTCTCATGTGATCTCTTCCGTTACCCTCCTTTCCTCCTCCTGGGGCTCGACCTGCGCTATGCCTTCTCTCTTCTTGGGCATTTTGCACATCACGTTCACACGTGCTCGACGTGGCATCGCTGCGCACCTACACGCCGCTCCCTTGTTTACACAGAAACGCAGAGGAAGAACGACGCGCACCCGTGTCAATATACGAGTGACAAACAACCAAGCAGGCGCTCTACCAAATATCACTGCCGCTTTCGCAGCAGTCGTCGGTGCCATCGATTGCCTGGGGAGGCCTGTAGGATCAACGTGGATACAAAAGAAATCTGACCGCGATGATTACCACAAGCGGCCGCGTTGTTCGCAAGGGCGGCAACGCTTCAAGTACCCGGATGGCGCCACCACCCAAGCAGACACCTCAGGAACAAATCGAAGACGCACTGCAGGCACGCGACTTTTCGAAAGCAACCACCATCTTAGAGTTTTACAAGACAAGCGGGCAGAGCCTCGGCGATTTCGCGATTAACGAATGGCTCGCCTATAGTGCTTTCCACGCGAATGACATAGAGAAGGCTATTGATGTGTACAAGGAAATTCTTGCACTGGAGGACTCTGCGCCGATCAACCACACATATCTGGGCTGTTGCTACTACATGAACGGTTCGTTTAAGGAAGCGGAGGAATGCGCGTTACGTGGCCCGACGTGCCCTCTTCAGACGCGACTAATGCTGCACATTGCGCAGAAGATGCACAACGAGGAGAAACTCATGGTCTATCACGGCAAGCTGCAGGATACGGTCGAGGATCAGCTTTCACTGGCTGCGGCGCAGTACATTCGCAACCACTACACAGAGGCCATCGAAGCCTACAAGCCCATTCTTGCTCAAATGAGGGAGTACAAGGCACTCAACGTATACGTGGCGATGTGCTACTTCAAGCTAGACTACTACGAGGTGAGCGTCAGCGTACTGAACGTGTACTTGCAGACCTACACTAGCAGCGCGGTGGCCATCAATCTTAAAGCTGCGAATCACTATCGCTTGTTCAACAACAGAGCGGCGAAGAGCGAGCTGAAGCTGCTGATTGACCTTCAGCGCACCACTTACTACGTTGAGACTGACATTGTGAAGCACAACCTGGTCGTGTTCAACAACGGTGAGGGCGCCCTGCAGGTCCTGCCGTCCCTCCTGGATGTCGGGATTCCAGAGGCGAGGTTGAACCTGGTCATCTACCACCTGCGCCATGAGTGTATCAACGAAGCCTATGAGCTGATGGCCGACGTAGATCCACTCACAACGCAGGAGTACATCTTGAAGGCTGTTGTCAACGCGTACATGGGTCAAAATATGGAGTCACAGGAGCACCTCAAGGTGTGCAAAGAAATCTTCAACTACGTGGGCTCCTCGGCGAGTGACCGCGACACGATCCCTGGGCGACAGTGCATGGCGTCCTATTTCTTTCTACTGCGCGACTTTCCCAACGTGCTCATCTACTTGCGTTCGATTAAGCCGTACTTCAGCAAAGACGACACCTTTCTTTACCTCTACGGCATCGCGTGCGCTGGGACTGGCGAGTATGCAGAGGCGGAGCAGAGCCTGCTCGCGGTCAGCTCGGAAAAGATCAAGTCGGAGTTCAGCTACACGAGCTGGCTTGTACGGTCACACATCAACAATAAGCACCCCAAGATGGCCTGGGATATCTACCTTAAAAAGGAGATGGGCGAGTCTATTGGTATCTTGCGACTCCTCGCAAATGACTGCTACCGCACCAGCGCCTTTTACTATGCAGCCAAGGCGTTTGATGTGTTGGAGCGACTTGACAACGAGCCCGAGTATGTGGAGGGCAAAAAGGGGGCATGCATCGGTGTATTTCAGCAGGTCTTCGCCAATGAGGAGCCGGCCGACTCCCTGTTCGACGTGATGAAGCTCATTGACGCAAGTTTGCAGCGGCACGTCGATGACCAGCCTACGGTGCAGCAGTTTTCGAGCATGCTCGCGTTGATGAAGGACTGGGCAAAGGACGCGAAGCTGAAGCGTCGGTAATGCCGCGAGATGTGGGATTCCTTTTGTGTTTCTTCATTTATGTTTAGTGCTTTTCTTTTCCATCTTGCTCTGTGCCCTTCGCTGAAGGGGTCGCATGTACAGCAAACGCCTCCTAAAGTCTTCTTGAGTTTCTTTCCTCCTTCGTCCCTTTCAGCTGCATCTCGTTCGCTCTTCTCGGGGTATGTGGCATTGCTGGAGGCTCGTTCCTCCTTTCATTGCACTCCCCACCTCGAGGACCTGATTCCGTCCCCTCCCCACGCCCTCCTCCTAGCGGACACCTACTCAGACACATAGATGTGCAAACTGCGGCCTGCTCTTGGAGAGAGGGAGAGAGAGGGACAGGCACCCGCGGACACAGACAAACTGACACACCCACGCCTACGTCTGCTGCTCTCTTCGGATGTGCTGTAGGTGGAGAGGTGTGTATGCTACCACTGGTGCTTGCATTTTGTGCACTGCTGCGCTGCCCCCCTCCCCTTCCCACCCCCCCAAACGGATGTGTTCCTCTTGCATAGTCGTTAGAGTGCACACTGACAGGTTGTTTTCTCTGAAACTGACTGTGATTTAGAGCCTTTGCTCCTTGCTGTTGTTGTCGCTGTAGAGCTCTGCAGCCACCTTGCCACCGACAGAGGCATTCCTTGGGCGAAACTCATCGTCTCGATGTCCTTCAACCCTCAACTGTAAAAGACGCCACTGTGACAGCGGAGGAGCCACAACGAACAACTAAGCAAATTCTGCGACTTTGCTTTGGAACTTGACGTACTCAATGCTCTATATCGGTGCACACTCGTCATGCAGCAGAAGATACGCACGGATGCATACGCAGCTTAACGTGAACATGTCAAACACTCCGTAGAAATCCGCCGTCTCGTTTAGCTTCTGTGCGAGTGTCGCACTTTTCATTCCCCCTTTTCACAGCCGCCGGCTTTCGTCGAGAGCAAAGAATCATTGCTATCATCATCACCAATATGGGGAGCCGCTGCGAGTTTCCTCGCTGTGCTTAACTTGAGCCTTTAGACTGACGAGAAAAAGGATCCAATGAAGCCACATGGATTAGCTGCAGTGCCTTCCATTGTGCAACCATCGCCGTTCCTCACTCGCGCAATATGTGCCCTTTACTGGAAAGACACGTTTCTTGGCAGCTGCGTCGCCATTGCCCCGTCCATTGTGATGACTGCGGGTCATCACTACAATGCAGTCCGCGACGATGTCGGCGACTTCAGCGTGCTGACACGGCCAGGACACTGGGCGGCAGTCAACTACGCGTCAAAAGATAGCGCATATGACGTTGTGGTGTTCTGGCTCTGCGAGGAGGTGACAACGCACACCGCACTGCGAGGGTATCTTCCCTCCGTAGGGGCGCAGGTGGCGACTGTATGGTTGTCCCCTAGGCCGCCACACGACGCGATTGTGTCGCCAGGCGTCGTGATTGAGAGCGAAGCCGATAAATGCGTGGCGCGCGGCACTGTGAGTACGACTGGGTCGAGCGGCGCACCTGTTGTGGACGTCTTTGGTGAACACATTGTCGGTCTCCATCTCACGTCCAACACGCGTGACGGCTCACGTGTTTCTGGCTTCATACCGTCGCGCAAGCTGGTCTCTCTTTTCGCGGAGATGTGGGTCGAGCACGCCCGTGTGACGTCGTCTTCATAGACTCCGACAGTGCCAACCACCAAGTTTGAAGTCGTGCGCTTTGGGGGGCTTCTTCACTGTGGCGCGGCAAGACTGCTGCACGAGGCTGTGCTGCTGTTTATCCGTTTTACAGCAGAGTGTGCGCGTTTAGGCATGTCTGTGTGTGGGCGCTTCCATCTTCCCTCTCCTACAGATATCACGGCACGTATGGACAAAACGACAAGGACAACACATGGACGTTTTCTCCTCTATATTCTGAACGTCCGCCAGACGCATCTTCTCTATTCAGAGCTTCTCGAGGCTTAGGTGAGCACATGTATAAACGTATTCGCATCTCCTCTTACTGCACCTGCTTGGTTCTCTCTTCTCCCCCGATCTCCACCGCTGCTCTGATGTTTTTTCCATCATTTTAGTCCTCTACTAGCCACGGCACTTAGCCGACCACCCACATAACCACCCGCACGCTGGGTTGAGCCCCCCCTCTCTCTGCTCCCCCACCCCCAACGAGGTTTTCACCAGTACGTCTGGGGGCCGTACATCGTGTTGCATCTTTAAATTTCTTTTTGGAGGTCCTGCGTGACAGCGTAATTGCACACGGTGAGGTGCATGTCCGACACCACTTCACCCACCACCTCCGCGGCTCAGCATGGGGCGCTCCAGTTTTCAATGGAAGAGCTGGCAGCGGGTGGCTTTGCTGGCTTTGCGGAGCACTTTGTGATGTTTCCCTGCGACACCATCAAGACACGCATTCAGGGCGGGCATGCGCGAAGTATACGACACGTGGTGAGACACTTGTGGAGCCACGAGCGGCTAACGCATCTCTATCGCGGATGCGTGCCGGTTCTCGTCTCAGCGATTCCAGCGCATGGTGCGTACTTCAGCGTGTACGAGGCGCTCAAACGTCTCTTTGGCGACGACACCAATGTGGGCATCGCCGCAGCGGCGTCGTTCGCCACGGCTGCCCACGACACGGTGTCTACGCCGTTTGACGTCATCAAGCAGCGCATGCAGATGGACAGACATCGCTGCTTCACGAGCTCCGTCGAGTGCGCTAGGCGGATTGTCAGAAGCGAAGGTGTCGGGGCCCTTTTCACTTCTTTGCCAACGACTGTGGTAATGAATATTCCCCACTTCTCGGCCTACTGGCTCGCTTATGAGGGCTTCCTTGCGTCTCGCGGGCATGGCAGCGTGCGTCATCGCGAAGACGAGATGACGGTAGACTACATGGCCGCCGGGTTTGTAGCAGGCGCGTGCGCTGCTGTTGCCTCCTTTCCCCTTGATACTGTCAAGACACATCTCCAGCTCGGACACGGACTCGGCTTCCGGCACACTTTGAGTCAGTTGATCAAGCGTCACGGAATGCGTGGCGTCTTCTCTGGCGTCCTGCCACGCATCCTCTACACAGCTCCTTCTGGTGCCATTATGATGGTGTCGTACGAAACAGTAAAGAACGTGCTCGTATTCGAGAAGCGTATCTTGTAAGGGGCGCGTTTGAGAGTATGAGAGTGTAGAGGCAGCGGCGATGGTATGCCTTCGGGCGTCAGTCACCCGCTTCTCCACGCGGCGCGTGTACGACGGCTAGCAGAGCTGGGCCCCTCAGGCTTTGGTAAAGACAAGGAATTGCAGACACGAAGTGTCCGCATGAACACAGTTTTCATTGCTCAGGTGTCACCCACAATCGTGTTTTTTTCGTTTACCACTATCCGTACGGCCTTTCTCCCGCTTGAAGTCTCATTCCCTCTTCTGCCATTACTTCCACGGGGCACACCAGTAGAGAGGCCTCGGCACATGCTCGTAACATCATCTAACCGCGTGTCCTTCCTGGAGGGGAGGGGGGGGGGCAACGCAAACAAATGGGGGCCCACAGCCGCAGCTCCCCTGCCTTTGTAGGAGTGCGGCTGCATCCAACTCCGCCAGGGCAGACCGTCTGCCAGTGAATCGGGCCATGCGGCTCACCGGCTCTCCCGGCCCCTCCCCGCTGCTTTGTCGCCTGCGTGCCGCGCGATGAGCGCCAGACGGCCTAGGCTGGGCCGCACGCCTTGATGCCGGCGGGCCGCCCCCGGGGGGCCTGCTCGTGGGCGGTGGCGGCCTGTCGTGCGGGTAACAGGGGCCTGGTCTAGGTGCATGCCGCCTGCGCTCAGGCAGGACGTTGGCCAGCCTCAGGCCAGGGCCCTCGCGGACGGCGTGTCCCGCCTGCATGCCACACCCCACCCTCAGTCGCCCCAAGCCACGGCACTCCGCCATGTGGTGTGGCGACCCTGGAGGACTCGATGACGCAATGCGGGACGCTCTCCCCACGCTTCCCGCCCCGGCGCCTCGCGCGCACGCACCTCTGCGCGTCCCTCCTGTCCATCACTCGTGCTCTGCTGACCTCTGCATGCCTTGCCTGGATTTCATACGCCATGCCAGCTGTGCTTCGCAGCGCATGCGCACCGCGCTCGCCCTATTGGATCTTGGGACCTGCGCCCGGACGGCGTTGCTCTCTTGGCGGGCTCGCCTTCCTCACCACCTGCCATTTCCGGCGGTGCCATGCGGCTGTGGCAGCAGGGGCACCCCGCCGTCTCCAGGGGCCGCACGCCCTTGGCAGGGGTGGGCGAGCTGAGCGGCAGGGACCCGTGGAGAAGCATGGCCCGGCGCACAAAGAACCCACCGCTTGTCGCCCGGACGGGGCGCAGGGCGGGGGAGGGAGGGGGGCAGCCGCAGACACCAGGCGGGGAGAGCCCGCGCAGCGCGTGGGCGGGGTGCGCAATCACAGCACGGCGTGCAAAGCCACCGCATGAGACGAGCAGTGCCTCCCGCCTCGAGCGGCCCGCCAATCTCGCGTAGCACACCTGGCGCAACGCCGCGGCGGGGTCACTCCTCACGCCCCTCATCCTGTTCCATAGCAACAACAGCAGCCAAACAGGCAGGGTTGGGGGGCACCACAGCGCGCGCGCCGTGGACTGGCGGCGCACCACCTGCACTCCATGTCGCCACTGCGAGCCGGCTGCCGCTGCAGGAATGCAAGGTACGCGCAGGTGCCGGTGCGGAGCTCGGCGAGCAGCGCCCCCCGTCGTCCCGTACGCGCAGCATCTCTGCCCTCATGGCGCGATAGGGTGCGGCCGCCAAGACGCTTTTGCCACAGCGGGTCGCACCGCGTACTGCGGCTTTGGGCACCGTCGGCCTGGCGTCGGAGACCGGTGGGAAGGCCCCTAATAGTCACCTCAAGGCAGCACAGACAGAGCAGTAGACGGACGCGTGCACTAGTGGTATTCTCAGCACGATTCAGTGTAGGCTGGTGCATCATGCGATCATGACAGCAAGCCTATTCGGCACAGCGTCACCCCAGCCCTCCTCGCGCACACCAGAGCTCCACAGGCATACCTCACGAACAGCTGCAGGCGGTCTGGCCTCTCCACCGACCGAAGATTTGATCCTCATTCTACTGGTGAGATGACGGGCGTCATACGCGATACAGAGAGCAGCTGCTAAATGAAGTCAGCGCCCATTGGAGGCAGAGTGCATGACGCACTCATTGGCGGTTATACTGGGGAGCGTCGTGCACTGTCCAGAGCCAGTCGATAGAACAACTCCGCGTTTGTGTTTTTTGCGAGGTACGTGTTTCTCAGTGCAGCGCCATCGGCAGCCCGGCGGATCTGCCCTTCATTTGGCGCGTTGGCCTCGACCACCACTTCGAGCGGCACTGCCTCCACTTCAGCCAACCCTCGATCAATGACGTAGGCAGCTGTTAGCACGTCCCATGCATAGTACCCATTACCGGGGTTGAACAGTTCGACGTGCGTGCAGCTTGCCCAAGTAGAGGCCACAAACTGAGACAGCAAGTACTTGTTCTGTGCACCGAACTTCTGCACCACCTCCGACGTCACCGGCACTGAGTTAGTTGAGTCGAGTGAGAAGATGATCTTCTTGAGGTGCGGACACATGAGCACCGTGTTGGCCGCCGCAGGATCCCAAAAGATATTCCACTCTGCGCTGCCATCCGTTCGGCCGTCGATGAAGACGTTGCCCTTCACGTCGACCGCGCCACCCATGATGACGCACTCCTCCACATTCTTGCAGAACTCCTCGCCGTACTTCTCGATGCACCACGCCACACACGAGAGCGGTCCAGTCACGCAGATTATCACCTTCTCCGGGGAGGACATTACCAGCTGAGCCATAACCTCCTCACCCACTAGTGCATCATTCTGGTCACGCACGCTGTTCCAGATGGTCACATGCTCGGGAATGTTGACACATGGAAGGTCATCCATGTTTTTCGCGCTCCACCGCCACTCCGACGGGAACGGGTTAACGCCCTTGAAGGACGTCTTCGCAACAGGGAAAAGCCCTGTCGCTTCCGTGGCGTGCATCATAGCCATCAACTTACCCGATACACTGAATGCATGGTCCACGATGCAGTCGGCGTCCGTGACTATACAGCCAATCACCTTCACTGACTCCGGATTGCCCAGCAGCAGTGCTAGCGCAACCAGGTCGTCGTGTCCACCATCATGGTCAATAATAACGGGCTTTGGCGACATGGCTTTCCCTTTGAGCAAAGCGGCTTATAAAAGTGTCAATCAAAAAGTCCCTAAGGCAGGCGGCAGAAGATATGCACAGACGCGCAAGTCCTTCAACTTCAATGGGTGTTCTTTGCTTGCCTCTGCAGCGGTGACACGCTGGGGTTCTGCTTGTCGCGTAACAGCGAGATGCAGCAACGTTGCTTGACAGTGTTCCTTTCAGTAGAAGACGAAATATGTGAAGAGGGAGGAATGAGGGCGCAGACGCGGAAGCGGCGGAGAAGAGAGAAGAATCGATTCCTCCCTGAGTGCACTCGCGCGTCTGTCACACACAAAAGGCTAAAGGAAACGCATCCTCTCACTCCCTCTGCTTTGCTTCCTTCTCTCCGTCCCAAGTCAGTAAGCGAGAGCATCCGCCCCTGCGAGGGGGGGGGAGGAAGTACACATTCAAATCCGTTATGTCACATTCCATCAATTCCTCTCTCGCCACGCAGAAACTATGGCAGACCAACGTACTCTGCATGCGGCTGCAGCCTTCATGGCGCAGAGAAGGAACCGGCTCCGTTAAGTGCCCACAGCCTGAGGCTCCAACAAGCAGCTGTGCATGTATTTTTTCCTCGATGGTCCAGACTCACACGACCTCGCATCCGGAGAGCCCGACAACACTGGCACCGACTACCAGTCGGGCCTCATACCCTTCGAAGAGTGAGGAAAAGGCGGGCGTTTTACGCAATTGGAGGCTCATATCGCGGACGAGGCAATCATCACGCTGCTGAGGGAGAGCACAAAGGTACCCGAGAAGTGCATCCACCGTCCCGAGGACCCGGCCCACAACACACCTCTCAAGACCGTTTTTAGCAACATTTGTGGAGGCAGACCACGCTCGGTGCCAGGCGAAGAAGCGGACGCTGGCTTGCGATGGGGATCGTGGGAGGACTCAGGGCGTATATATTTTTCGCCCATGGAGAAGCGCTATCGCGGAGTGGCAAAGGCACACACAAGATCGACGAGGGACCTTCTGAAGAGTTTCCTCCACGTTCGACCAGCTGGCTGCAGGCAAGCGGTTCCAGCACAGCAGACATAGCCTTTGCGAGGCCACTCTCCAACTAGCACCAAAGACCGAGCGGATAGGGTCGCAGTAGACCGTGGCGGAATCAGCCACAGCACCCTCGGCAGCGAGCGGCCCCTCTTCTTCAATCATTCGACACCATGCTCAGCACGGCCACGGGTAAGGGGAAAAGCGGAACGAGAAGCTGTCCCCGTACCCTACCCCTCAGAATAAGAAACAGCTTTGCACGACTCACGGGGTCAGCATCCAATGCGAAAAGAGAAGCGGTCCTCCACCCCCTGGAGGTCTGAGAGGGGGCAAGCTAACTACTGGACATGGTACCGGTGTTCCGCAAGCACCCTTCGCCGTTAGCGCTACTCGGCAACCTCACCGTTCGCTACGCCAGGGAGCAGCTACAGGTGGCACACCGTCTCAGGACTAGTTTGTTTGTGTGCCTCGTGTAGAAGAGGAAGAGTGCGTCTCGACGTTAGAGTAACAGCCACGACAAGTGTCGCTCCATACCAGCCGTGTCGCGACCCATGGATGTCGTCGCTGGGCGTGCAGCACTGAGGCCAAGGTGAAGAAACGAGATGGAGAGACTATGGGAACTGTTTCTCACGTCATCACGAGGCCTGTGCACCTCACAGAACCCCGCCCCCATGTCGGAAGAAGACGCCGCAGCGTTCAAGGAGCAAGTATCAAAGATTACCGCAGTTTCGGCAGCTGCGTGATTGTTTCCACCTTCTCAGTGGTGGGAAAGAAACAGAGCCAGACTAGGCGACCATTTATCTTGTCGCGAACAGCGAGTCGCGTGGCTCGCCGTGAAAGGATGTAATGTTGATATCCAGTTGAGCTGCTCACCCTGGCAGAGCGCCCCGTGCGGCGCGGGTGGAGTGGGGCACCTGAAAACGTTGGTTTACCAGGTGCCTATGGCTGCTGAGTTACAGCCCCTCGCTGTGTTCCTCACGACAGCCGGAATGGTCGATCGCCTGAGAGCCATGCCCATGGAGTGAAGCGTGAGCCCTGAAGTGGTGCCAATGGTGACAGCAGTATGGTGTGGTCACCCATCCCTACGCTGTTCGACCCTCTACGGATGTGCAAGTTACTGGGTAGATGGATGGTGTGTACTCTGCAGGCACCTGTCGCGCCGTGCAGCAGGCGGGGGTGTCGGCCAGACGGACAGCAGACCCGGTCAACACCCCACTCCACAATGACGAAACCTACGTCGCCCCCCGGGATCTGTTTGCAGGGGTTGCCTACGACTGTAAGGCAACACATGTTTGCTGTGGCGAAAATACCGTCAGGGAAGTGCGCGCGAGATCGGCTCAATACTTTACCGTTGCCCAGCTGGAGGGTCTCTTGCGGCAACTGTGGGGCTGGGCCCGAGCGCTGCTGACTCTGTCTCATCGATGTTGGTTGCCTCTGAAACAGTCAATGGGACTCTTTTTTTAGCGGTCGCGCATTTGCTGCATGGCGCATCCCTGGCCGCGCTGTCCGCGAGTGCCCCGGCGTGAGCTGCAGCAAATGACCTACGTGTGCAATGACGAATACACCACGGGGGCACATCACGCCGATGGCGATGGTCAGCGCGCTGTACGACCTCTGCACCGAGGAGAGAGTGAGGGGATGGGGTGTCGGGTGCGCGAACCAGGTCACCGAGTAAGCCGCCACTACAGACACACGCCGGGAGAACATCTTACCGGCAGAAGAGATGCAGCAAAGCATCGAGAAGCGCGCTCGTCACTTGAGATACTCAGTTCCTTTATGCCTGTGGGAGCTGGGGTTCATCGTTGCGCAGATTGCACTTCTGGCCTCGTCGCTTTCCACAAGAGCTGCTCTGATGGCCAATGCTGAACTCCACACAATCGTCTCGCCTACCATACCTAAGCCACGGCCTATCACATAAAATCGAGCAATAACCTCGCAGAGGGACCGAGACGTAATCACATATGCCACGCGCGAAGTAGCGCAACTAGCGACACGGGAAAGTGAGACAGGAAGCTGAAAGAACGAGTAGCCATGCTCTCTTATCAGGGCACAGACACAGCATACACGCTTATCAACGCTCTCGTATAACACCCGTGCTCCATTCCTGTCGCTATATTATCAGTGTAAGCAGCGCGATCGTGCACACAACCCAGAAGTCGGGTTGCTTGAGAGAAATATGCCGACTCGCTCATCACCTCAGCACAACCTTCTTTCGCTTCTTTCACCTCCATCACACTCTCTCGTACTGACGAAAAAAAAAAAAAAAACGGAAAGGCCTCATTCCCGTCGTGCGCAGCTCTTGAGCAGGATGTGTGTGTGTGTGTGTGTGTGTGTGTGTGTGCCTGTGTGCTGGCGGCAATGCTCGCAGTTGCAACACTACAGTGATGTAATAGAGGCCCCTGGGGAGAATCGCTGACCGCAGAGTGAGTCCGTTGTCTGCCAAAGAAGATAAAACACGAAATGGCAGAAGCGAGCAGTGTCGCTCGTTTTGTGCGTTCCTTGTCTCACAGAACAGGGCGGTACGGGAGAAACTCCACCTCATACGTCGGTGGAACGTACTCGCCTAGCAAGTCGTACGACCGCTGCGGCGTAACATCGCGGCGGAACTCGGTCACGTGCTCCGCCCACAGGTGATAGCGACCAATTTCGTACCACAGTAGTGCAACGAAGAGACTGAGGCCGCCGACGTTCTGTCGAGCAGAGCCGCTTTTGGCCATTAGCCGCGCAGTGCATCCAATAGTGCCCATGCCAGCTGCGAAGAAGCCGCTTTGATGACCCAGAAGCCCATTGCCAACCTTGTGTGCCTTGATGCTGTTGTAGTAGACGACGCTGATCGCAAACATGCCCATCCACCACTTCTCTCTGTTGCGCACCTTCATCGTGAGACACGTCATAAAGGATGAAAAGAGGCAAAGACAGGCAAACCACAGGCCGCTCTTGGGAAGCACTGAAGCAGGATGCAGCACCGCGACAGGGTGGAGAAGCGGCGCATAGGCACCGGCATAGTGATACCCGCGCCGGTTAACGTCTTCCTCGTCGCCTCTATCGAAGAGCAACTTGCGCAGCGCAAAAGAGCCACTCATTGCGTGCGGCGTGCCATCACTAGTGCGCACTTGTTCTCAGAGGCTGAGAAAGCTACGAGAGAGCCGGACACGGAGAGAGCAACAGCAACAGAAGAGCAACACACTTGGAGTGTAGCCGTGAACACGGCAATACGTGCATGGGTGAGGGGGACCCGAGAAGGGAGGGGGAAGAGGGCTAGTGAACCAAATGAAAAAGAGTACCTAACTTCCTATGAAGAAGGTTTTCTGATGCGTAACGGCCGTATCATGCATAGGGGGACACGTCTACTTCGGTGGCGTCACCGTCCCGAAACTCACAGCATAGGGCACGACACTCACCACATAGACGGGGATCACTGCACAGCACATCAGTCCACGTATGTCGGGTAATGTAATACGACGGTACTGCTACTGTGAGTAATACGTTTTCTGGAAGGCGGCTCAGCCGCTGACTCTCTGGCACTTCTCGCACGTCGGCCTGTGTAAGTTGATCCGAAAATACCCAGCGGTAATGCGGAGTTTTAAACGAATGGGGACACACCAAAACAATCGCTCATACGCCTACAGAGGCCCGCTAATAGCCACTCCCTCCTCAGACCTTGAAGGCCACAGAGCACCTCGATCTTCACACACAAACGGAGGAGAACCGCAACAAAAAAGGTGGGCGGTACGGCGAGAATGAAAACAGCCACACAGCGAGTTTATTATCTTCGCTATCAGCACAACACACAACTACTCGAAGAGGTCCATCGCCCGCCCCTCCACCCTATGGTGCTGCTGTGTCGCAGCCGCTTGTGTCTCGCGGCAATCGAGCGAGGAGGCTACCTCGCACACTTAGCGCGGGAGGGGTGCAGGCAGGGTCACCATATTGTAAAAAAACGCTTTGGCAGCTCTCGTAGGGGTAAGCAGGCACCGGTCTCTTCGGAGGTCCGTACGCGCACACCCACCTCAAGCCTAGCAATCACACACAATTCAACGCATCGCTCGCTGAGCGTTCTATCAGGAGGATTATCAAAGCTATGAAAAACTAGCGGCATGGAAGCAGTGATCCTCCTCGCCTTGCAATGCCCTCTCACTGCCTCAGCAGAAGTGATATAGCCCCAGCTCACCGCTGATGAGAAGCACCGACCACATTTATCATCCTGCTCTCACGGATGCAACGACAAAAGACTGCACTGCTCTGCTTTCAGCTGTTCAGCAACTTTTGCATTTGCAACAAACCGTCCCCCACCTGCTCTGGGGATGAAACCCACAGCTCACACATACATTCGGCGCTAAGATCGTTCTTCCAGACTCCATCTACTCCACATACTGCTCACCTTGGCATCAACAAACAGTGACCAGAGCATGAAGCCACGTATCAGGGGGTAGATAATGGCACCAAAACGTCTCGCGTACGCACCGTCTATCTCATCCTCTCGTCATTGTGCAAAACAAAAGTCACCACGCCCACTATACCACTGCATTGTCGAGAATGCCGGACAGCAAAACGCCAACACTACAATCCACACAATTTGCAACCGGTCTACGACGCCAGGCCGACGGTGCCCAAAGCCGCAGTACGCGGTGCGACCCGCTGTGGCAAAAGCGTCTTGGCGGCCGCACCCTATCGCGCCATGAGGGCAGAGATGCTGCGCGTACGGGACGACGGGGGGGCGCTGCTCGCCGAGCTCCGCACCGGCACCTGCGCGTACCTTGCATTCCTGCAGCGGCAGCCGGCTCGCAGTGGCGACATGGAGTGCAGGTGGTGCGCCGCCAGTCCACGGCGCGCGCGCTGTGGTGCCCCCCAACCCTGCCTGTTTGGCTGCTGTTGTTGCTATGGAACGGGGGGAGGGGCGTGAGGAGTGACCCCGCCGCGGCGTTGCGCCAGGTGTGCTACGCGAGATTGGCGGGCCGCTCGAGGCGGGAGGCACTGCTCGTCTCATGCGGTGGCTTTGCACGCCGTGCTGTGATTGCGCACCCCGCCCACGCGCTGCGCGGGCTCTCCCCGCCTGGTGTCTGCGGCTGCCCCCCTCCCTCCCCCGCCCTGCGCCCCGTCCGGGCGACAAGCGGTGGGTTCTTTGTGCGCCGGCCCATGCTTCTCCACGGGTCCCTGCCGCTCAGCTCGCCCACCCCTGCCAAGGGCGTGCGGCCCCTGGAGACGGCGGGGTGCCCCTGCTGCCACAGCCGCATGGCACCGCCGGAAATGGCAGGTGGTGAGGAAGGCGAGCCCGCCAAGAGAGCAACGCCGTCCGGGCGCAGGTCCCAAGATCCAATAGGGCGAGCGCGGTGCGCATGCGCTGCGAAGCACAGCTGGCATGGCGTATGAAATCCAGGCAAGGGATGCAGAGGTCAGCAGAGCACGAGTGATGGACAGGAGGGACGCGCAGAGGTGCGTGCGCGCGAGGCGCCGGGGCGGGAAGCGTGGGGAGAGCGTCCCGCATTGCGTCATCGAGTCCTCCAGGGTCGCCACACCACATGGCGGAGTGCCGTGGCTTGGGGCGACTGAGGGTGGGGTGTGGCATGCAGGCGGGACACGCCGTCCGCGAGGGCCCTGGCCTGAGGCTGGCCAACGTCCTGCCTGAGCGCAGGCGGCATGCACCTAGACCAGGCCCCTGTTACCCGCACGACAGGCCGCCACCGCCCACGAGCAGGCACCCCGGGGGCGGCCCGCCGGCATCAAGGCGTGCGGCCCAGCCTAGGCCGTCTGGCGCTCATCGCGCGGCACGCAGGCGACAAAGCAGCGGGGAGGGGCCGGGAGAGCCGGTGAGCCGCATGGCCCGATTCACTGGCAGACGGTCTGCCCTGGCGGAGTTGGATGCAGCCGCACTCCTACAAAGGCAGGGGAGCTGCGGCTGTGGGCCCCCATTTGTTTGCGTTGCCCCCCCCCCCTCCCCTCCAGGAAGGACACTCGTGTGGTGAACGTGGATCCCCTGCTCGTTGTTAAAGGTTTTATTGTGTTCTCTTGTGTGAAGCTCTGAGTTTTAGTGGCTGCTGTGGATTTCGTGCACTGTCTTCACGTGGTTTTCAGTGTTGCACGTTCGCGCTGTCCTACGCGTACGGAGAGTAATGGCGTCGATTTTTGTTGTTCTCGGTGTGGTTCACTGATTAAGGACGAAAAGAAGATGAATTGCAGGATCTTTGGAAGCTGCGTGCCTGAAGTTGAGGGATTTGCTTGGCACGACGGTAAAAGTGGAAGGAAATCCCTTGTTAAGGTGTTGTGCGTAGGTTTCTAGTTTGCGTATAGTTGAGGGGGCATGCTGCCTCTCTGGGTTTTCTAAAACTGTGCTCCACAGAGGTGAGAGTGAAAAGTTTTTAGGCACGCACCTACACACGCAGAAAGACGAAAACTGCGGTTGCCCTGGCGGTTATTCGAGAGAGTTGTAATCTATTTTTGCATCTCGCGCGTGCTCAGAGGGAACGGTACGTCACTGATGCCCTTCTTCTCTCGCAGTTTCAGGGCTGCCAGTCACAGGTGCGGTGGATCTCAAGGGATTTGCACACCTCTACCGACGCAATCACCACTCCCCGCTAAATGTCGGGTGTGCGCTTCTCAAGAATACGTCAGGAGGGAATCTTGTGTGGATTGTGAGTTTTAGCGTCTTAGGGGACACTGCTTCATCATCTCGTCCTCCTCTCTCACAACCCCCATCACTCCTTTCTCTCTGCTTCGTCACTGTTTTTGGTTTCATCGCATGGCTTGTGTGCAAGCACATTTTTCTCCCACTCACCGCTCTTTTTTTTCTCGCTGCAGCTGTGTAGCGTGCAAAATCGAACGCAGCGGTGGCCGCACTGGATCGCTTCGTTGTTTTCTTCCCGGAACACCGTCACAGCACCTCTTCTCGCAGCTTGACCGTGCGGTGCGTAGCCATGGAAAGCGCAATTTTTACACCGGAGCTCGCGGCAGCTCCGTGCCACGCTAATCCGGCCGTAACGGTTACCCTACCGGTTGTCGCTGCGACATTAGGCGGGAAGTCGTTACGGCCGGCACAGGACGATTACGAGGCTCAGTTATACAGATTCAAGAGTACCAAAAGTCGCGCGTTTCTGCAGGATCGCCAGGAAATCACTACAAACCTTCCGCATCTCTTGCCCGACGGCATTTCGTACGCTGCCAACTTTGTCTCCTTTGACCACCTGCGCGAGTGTGGGGCACTCAGTGAGATGCGCCATAATGAGGCGAGCATCACCGCCGACGATTTACGTCTTCTTTACGAGGCTCGGTGTCTAGACCAGGACCTCGCTCCTTCGTGGCAACGAGAGGTGCGGTTCATGGAGCTCATCAGCGCCAAATGCAAAGGCAACTTTTTCTGCTTACCGGAAAACGGACTCGGTGTATGCTGTGCTGAGGCCTTGGCCGCAGCTCTCTCTTGCAACAGGCACTACAGTGTTCTCGATCTCTCGGGCAACCGCCTGCGTGATGACGGCGCGCGCTTCATCGCACAGCTCATCAAGCGAAACCGTACGCTTGTCCATATCGATGTAGCCTCAAATGACATTGGACACGTTGGCGGTGTGCTCTTAGCGCGCGCCCTTCTCGAGAACGACACGGTCATCTCGCTTGACATTGGCGCCCGCGCTGGGACGAACGGCAACCACATTGGTACCCCCGGCGCAGAGGCATTTGGGGAGGTGCTTCGGAGAAACAAGGTACTCGCCAGACTCAACGTGAGCAGCAACGGCCTTGGGGCTGTTGGTGTGGCTTTTATTGCCTCCGCTCTCGAGCACAGCCGCTCCCTCACGTGCCTCAATCTCTCCAGTAACAACCTTGGCTTTGATGGCGCCCGCGTCCTCGCATCGAGGTTGGAGGTCGCACATGTGACACGCTGGGAGCTTCCGCGCAATTACCTAGGCGACAAGGGCGGTGCGTGCCTTCTCGATGCACTGGCAGGGGCAATTCGAAACGGGCATGACGTCGTGGAGTACCTGGATCTGGATGATAACACCCTTGGTGAGCGGAGCGCCGAAGCTGTTGGCAAGGTGCTGTCTGCATCCGCCACGCTCGTCACCTTGCGACTGAACGGCAACCTACTTGGCGCAGGGGTAAAGGCGATTAGTACGGGCCTTAACGAGAATCATAGCCTGAAGTCTCTCTTCCTTCGCAAGTGCTCCATTGATCAGATCGGAGCCGCCGCGCTGGGTGCCACTCTTTACGTGAACTACACACTGGGCCAGCTGGACGTGAGCAACAACCGTGTAAAGGATGGCGGCGCTGTGGAATTAGCCAAGGGGCTTGCAGTAAACAAGTGCCTTACGATGTGCAACGTGTCCTCCAATCGCATCGGCCACGTTGGCGGGCTGGAGATGGCAAAGGCTATACAGAAAAACCGAACGCTGCGCCACCTCAACCTGCGACATAACTTGATGCTGGAGGCCACAGGCGAGGCCATTAGCGATAGCTTCCGCATTAACAAGACCCTTGAGCGCCTCGACGTGTCGTACAACGACTTTTCGTACGCCTGCGCAATGTCAATCGAACGGGCGTTGGAGCGTAACAAGGCATCAAACAAGACGCTGCTTGTTCCAAGGTTGCAGGCGAACATCGACGCCTTGGCGCCCAAGGAGAAGGAACTGAACCGCGCTGTTGAGGACATCGAGCTGGAAAAGCGCATGGTGCGGGACCGCGGTGAGGAGTTGATGCGGCGTGGTGAGGAGGCGCGTGTCGTGGCAGAGAAGCTTCGACGCGAGATTACGGATCTGGAGCGCGTCTTCGAGAAGGCCTCTGCTCTTAGCGACGCCGCAGAGAACCTATTCCGACTAACAGAGGACCGTGTCACAAACAATCTGACAGAGCTCAAAATGAAGCGAACCAACATTGACACCCGCATCCAGCAGGAGAGAGACCGCACCGATCGACTAAACCGCGAAATAGAGAAAATCCGGCGGCAAATCAAGCACCTAGAGGAGGCAGAGAACGAGCGTCTGGCGCCGCTTCTGCGTGAGCTGGAGGAGACCGAGAGGGACCGCACCCGGGAAATGGCCGACGCGAAGTTCGAGGGGGAGAGGCTCTCTGCGTTGGAGCTTCGGCAGAAGGAGCTTCAGATCGCTGCGAGTAGACGCTCTGCCAAGAAAAAGTGAATGCGGGTGCACGCAGACTCTCTCAGACGCCCATGCCCTACACCCCTTTCTGACCGCTAGCGATGATAAGCGCTTCTTTTACAAGTATGTATATTAGCCTGTTTCGTTATTGTTCTCTTCGTCCACTCACGCACGCGTGCATTCTGCTGTGTGCTCAGATGCCCTCGCACGTGCGCGCGTCTATATATGTTGCTGGTGCGTTTATACGAATGCGCAGATCGCATATTACGCTTCCACCGAAGTAGCTGCCGATAACAAAAAAAAGACGTCGGGGCGAGCATCTCACAAGAAAACGAGGTGAACGTGAGTAGGAAAGGAGTACAGGGAAAGCGTCTCGTTTTCTCTTCGCGAACGCCCACCCAGCGGTGCACGGGCCTATACGTGCGCGTGGCAGAGTACGTGCGCATCTCTGCGCATTTTGGTAGATGTATGCGTTCATTCAGCGAATATACTTCTTATCGTCTGCGTGTGACTATATTATCTTTTAACGCATTTTCTCCTGCCCCGCGCGGCATGGCACCATACCGAAGGTGTCGTCTACACTCCTCACTGCGGTGCTACTGCCGCGCTCCTTTTTGTTTTAGGGTACTCCTCTTACCCTACCTTGATCTCTTGGGACGGGGACGACGACGTCATTACCGTCTCTTCTCCTTTCCACCCCGTCGCGAGCCAGAAGAGACTAGCGAGCGCCGAATAGGCACGGTCTGCATGCCGCGACTTATCCACGCATCGCACAGGCCAGAAGGGGGACGGGGTAATGAGAAGCTCACGAAGTCTGTACCGAAAACGGCAAACGATTTGGCCGCGCAGTCTCTCGCAAACCTCTGGCGGCGTCTGTTTCAGAGTTACGTCCACTTCACCCAGCCGGGATGCGAGCCTTTTGTTTCTGATAGCATCACAGATCTCGACTGTGTGGACGACGTCGCTAACGCTGACACTGCCCTTGACACCTTGTGGGCCGCGGGCTTCGCCGCATCCTCGGCGCCAGACGCCCTCATAGTGCATCTCTTTCTCGCTAACGAACATTTCGACGCTGTTTCGTGGATTATTGCGTTTTGCCTTGTGGATCGCCTGCAACTCAGCCACTATGTGCGCCAGCGACTACGGGTGCTGTCGTTCTTGCAGCCGCGTGAGAATAGCAGCAGCTGTTTTCTGAGGCTTGCCAAGGCCCACGTTACGCAGCTATTGTTTACGGCGTACTCGCTTGCCTTCAAGTGGCATTTGGACTACACGGTCTCCGTCAAATATCTCACGAGTCTTCTTCCGCATGCACGTAGCACTCGAGGGCGTATCCTTCACCGCACAATCCAAGAGGAGCTCCGCGTTCTTGAGACTCTCGAATTCAACTGCGCTGTGTCGCAGAACCACTTGCTGCAGTTGATGGATCACTTCTTGACAGCGTCCGAGCGCCGCTACGTTCTGCACGTTGTTCACAGAGAATGATAGCCGGTCGCGACTTGCTTGTTGTTGAACCCCCTCTTCACTCCGGCGCTCGACGCAGCCGCTTCCCTACCGTGCATTTCCTGTGCTGGTTTCGTCTCCATCACAGCATAATAACTCCGAGTGCCGTCATGCCGACAGCACGAATTCCGCCTTTTTGTTTCCTTCTGCTCTGCTAACCCTTTTCTCTTCTGCTTCGTCGCCCCGCTTCCCCGCAGTCTTGGGCATGCCAATAAGAAATGCGCGCCTTACAAGTGCAAGCGTTGCCGCGTCACTATTCCCTCGCCTTCCCGGATCACGTTAGACTGTTACTCTTCCCTGTGCCATGGCTACCCGGAGCAGCGAGAGAAGGAGAATTTCGTTTTCTCACTTCGTCTATACACCCTCGACATAGATGTGCTCCGAGGTAAACAGCTGAAATGTATCAGTTGCCCATGCTGATGCGGTTCTCTTCGCACTACGATACCTACGCTCACCTCACCCGTTTCCCTTCCCTCTCCACCGTATTCTGTACCACCATATGTGGGCCTCTCTCCTCTCTTCTTTCAACGCATCTGTCCTCGCTCATGCGCCTTTTCATTTTCTTCTCACGTGAATACGCGCATGTGGGTAACATTGACGCCCCCCCCCCCCCTGCTGCACTTGGACTCGTGGGCACGTCTAATTTTTCGATCCCCCCTTTTCCTGTCGGTCGGTGCGTGCGCGCGCTTATATGAAGCCCACGTTTTTCTCCTCCTTTCCCCCTTTCCTTACTTCCCTTTCTTCCTACCCCATTTTTCTTTCCTTTCTTGACTCCAGTAGTTTTTCTTCACTTTGCTCTGCCGCCCTTCTAGCTTACATCCTCAATCATCAACTGTTCTCCTCTGCATAAAAGGCCATTGTCACTCATTCTGTTGATTGTGAAGCAACTTCTCTTCTCCACACCGTACTCTGCAACAGCACTTCCGCCACTCGCACCCCGTTCTCTTTTTCCCGCATCAGCTTCCACATCTCCCATTGTTATTCATTGATTGATTTCTTCCACGAATTATATCGTTGAGGACTTCTTCCTTGTGTTTTGCATTTTCACGCAAAATGTACTTGCCGAACACGAACGCCTCTTCGCAGATCATGCAGTTTCCCTCTAATCAGTCCCAGCAGCAGTTTTCTGCAATTTCTTCCTACTCCCCACAGCAGCAGTTTATCGTTCAGCACCCCCAGCAGCAGGGCGTGTATCAGACGCAAAACCCGCAGCTCGTTCCGATGAACATTCCGTCGCAGTCCAATCAGCAGTACGTTGGTGGACCAACGGGCACGATCTACGAAGGCGGAGTCCAAGGATCGGTGAACCAGACCTCCCCTGAGCACAATGCTGCCCGTCACAACAGAACACAGATGATTCCAGTTCCGTCCAACGACGAGCGATACCGAAAGCAGCTCATTGTGAACTACCTTGCCCAGGACGTCACCAGTGCCGACCTACACACTCTCTTCGCGCGTTTTGGCCCCCTCGACGGCGCGCGAATCATCTTTGATCGCCAGACAAGCATGCCTCGCGGCTATGGCTTCGTTTACTTCCGCTATCCCGATAGCGCCAAGCAGGCTGTGGACTCCATGAACGGCTACGAGTTCCACGGGAAGCGCCTCAAGGTAGGGTACTCGACCAACCCACTCAACATTATCTCGAGTGCACCCTCGAATCAATACTCTGCCGGGCAGGTGAAGTAGCGTAACCTGGAGCGTATCGCTGCACGTGCGTGTATGTGTGTGTGTGCGCGTCGTTAATTGGGTGATGAAAGGGACTTCCACGCGCTACCTAGCGGGACACTTTTTCGCTTCTCCTATCTTATTCTTCTAGTCATGTTTGTGAAGGTGGTTCATCTCCATCCGCTGGACACGGACAAGAAACAAAAGTGATGTTTTCAAATGACAGCAAATACTGCGTATGTGCGTGGATGTATGTGTGCTGACATCCTCCTATGCGTATGCGTTGTTTTTCTCTCCCATCGATAGTACCGTGCGAACATCTGCTCAAGCGGAAGCTGCCTTTTTCTGGTGCACCACCTGTTTCTACCTTGATGTGGACTTTCTTGCGGTTGTGCCGTCACACGCTCTCACTGTTCGCGGACCGTCTCTCCTTTTGACCTCTTTTTTTTTTTTGCCAGATTGTTGTCCTTCATTATGATTGTCATGATTTTGAGTGACCTCGTTTTTCTTTTTGTTGTTGTTCCCCCACCAGTCTTTACTTCAGCCTTTTTCTCTTTCAGGGGGATTACTAGCGCATTTCAATTCATATTCGTTAACGTGCATTCCTCTCTTCCCTCATTCCCATATTCCATCTCTTTGCGGCTATATCTGTTCTCTCTTTCTGTAGTGCTTAATCCATTTAGTCCTACCTTTCTAGTGTGTATCGTCGTTGTTTCTTTACTTTTCTCTTCGTCTGCATTTCGTGGGTGCACCCTCCTTTTCGCTGTCCCCCGTTTTCCCCTGATTTTATTTTTCTTTCTTCTTTCCGCTTCCTTTTCTTTGCCCTTTCCTCCGTCTCCTCCTCTCTCTTAGCCGACTTCTCTTTCTGCCCCTTGTTTGGACCTGTGTAGGCACGTT